>NC_084984.1:1984664-2027164 GCF_963691925.1 Scomber scombrus | reverse complement strand
GAGCTTCTAATGATTATAACTGCAAACGCTTTGTCAAGAGCTGCAACAATTAGTCGATTTTATCCATTGGTCAATTATCAGAAAGCAAGCAACAACTATTTTGAGAATTGCACAATTGTTTTAATAATAATAATAATAATAATAATAATAATAATAATGAATAATAATAATGCATTATATTTAAAGGCGCCTTTCAAAGCACTCAAGGACACCTTACAAGGCTCATAAAACACAACAACAGTACATCAAACAATATAAATCAGGTAACATTTAGTGCAAAGATAAAGAATAAATATGAATGTGACTATAAAGTGCATCAGTACAATAAATAAACAAGAACGTGATGCATAGTTAGTGTGAGACAGAGTATGCAGCTCTGAATAGGAGCGTTTTCAGGTGGGATTTAAAGGTGGAAACAGAGTCAGAAGTGTGAATGTCTGGTGGGAGAGAGTTCCTGAGGGGGGGGGGCAGATCGGCTGAAGGGTCTTGACCCCATGATGGTAGTTAAGTTGGCAGATGGGGCAAAGAGCTGGTTGGCAGAGGAGGATCGGAGAGTTGGGGAAGGTGTGTAGATGTGAATCAGTTCAGAGAGATATGATGGTGCCAGGTTGTGAAGGATCTTGTAAGTGAGGAGTAGAATCTTAAAGTCAATGCAGGATTTGATAGAGAGCCAATGAAGCTGCTGCAGGGCAGGAGTGATGTGTTCAATAGAGAGAGTTCTGGTTTTAGTATTTTGTAAGTACTGTTCTGGTTTCAGCTTCTCTAATGTGATGATTCAATGTTTTTCTTGTCTTTGGGCTTTTGACGGTTGGGCTGTGGGGAACTATAACGGATATTTTTCAGTATTTTCAGACACAAGATGGTTCATGCAGAAAATAATCGGTCAATAAATCAATAATGAAAATAGTTGTCAGTTGCAGCCATAGATTTGTTCTGCATCACATGCTGCACTGTACACATCTGACCTGTCAACAAACTCACAATAATACCAGAATATGAATGTTTATGACTTGAAATGAAACTTTTAATTTAGACACAATTACAGTAGCATGTAAAATATGAACATTTGAGAGTGATAATCTCAATGTATTATTAATCAGGTATTAAG
This sequence comes from Scomber scombrus, assembly GCF_963691925.1. NCBI lineage: Eukaryota > Metazoa > Chordata > Actinopteri > Scombriformes > Scombridae > Scomber > Scomber scombrus. Next base: position 2,026,056 of record NC_084984.1, on the reverse strand, counting down.
TACCTCATATATCTGTCCTTTAATGGATGTTAGAATATTAAAAGAATGATTGATGAATACGTCAGTGCACTGTAAAGCATTGTTGCACAGGCTTCACAGTCATCATGGAAGTAAGATGTGGGTGCTTGTAAATGTACAACCATACGTATGTGTGACATTGTGCGGGGGTGAAGTGTTAGGTGTTAGGTGCATCTTTCAGGGCAATGTGATTACTTGAAGGTGTGAAAAGCTGCTGCACGTGAGACTGTGAAATATGAAATAAAGTTCTTTTCCCCCTCTTCCATCCATCTGATGTTTTAGGTGACAGTGTTCGTCTACAGCGACCTGATGCTGGTGACTCGAGAAGATGAACCAGGCAGGTGTAACGTCCTTCAGAGTCCCCTGTTCCTCCGACACCTGCGGCTCCAGGACGGTACGTAAACATTAACACAACTGTCATTAAACTAATTATTGGACTCATCATTAGTGTTGCAGAGAAAAGGGAACCTAAAGAGTCCTGTAATCAAAAAGTCACAAATTTACTTCAAAATGATTTCCTCTGCTGATGATGTAGTCTTAATCATCAATGAGTTTTGTTTTGTTGTGTTTGTCATTAATAATAATAATAATAATAATAATAATAATAATAATAATGCATTTTATTTAAAGGCGCCTTTCAAAGCACTCAAGGACACCTTACAAGGCTCATAAAACACAACAACAGTATATCAAACAATATAAATCAGGTAACATTTAGTGCAAAGATAAAGAATAAATATGAATGTGACTATAAAGTGCATCAGTACAATAAATAAACAAGAACGTGATGCATAGTTAGTGTGAGACAGAGTATGCAGCTCTGAATAGGAGCGTTTTCAGGCGGGATTTAAAGGTGGAAACAGAGTCAGAAGTGTGAATGTCTGGTGGGAGAGAGTTCCTGAGGCGGGGGGCAGATCGGCTGAAGGGTCTTGACCCCATGATGGTAGTTAAGTTGGCAGATGGGGCAGATAGCTGGTTGGCAGAGGAGGATTGGAGAGTTGGGGAAGGTGTGTAGATGTGAATCAGTTCAGAGAGATATGATGGTGCCAGGTTGGGAAGGATCTTGTAAGTGAGGAGTAGAATCTTAAAGTCAATGCAGGATTTGATAGACAGCCAATGAAGCTGCTGCAGGGCAGGAGTGATGTGTTCAATAGAGGGAGTTCTGGTTAAGCACAACAGTGAGCTTAAAATTTAAGAGTAAAATTATTTTACTGTATCAACAAATGTCTTAAAAGTCCAATAAGACAACATGAAAATCTATATCCAAACAATTTTTATTCAAATGTAAACCATGTTAGAGTTTAACCCAGAACACACATAATTGCACACATAGACAGAAACATACAGAGCTACTGTATGATTACAGTGATATTTTCAGTCAAGATTAACCAGAGGATATTTAGGGAAAGACTGCCCAAGTTCCTGTTGCTTTGTCTTTTTAATTCACCTTGCTGTAAACAACCATCTCCTGTGGCACTATGGAGAGAATAGTTTGGCCAACAGGGCTCCACATAGCACGGGCAAGTCAAATAAATACAGAAGGGGCTCACTGTAAATATCTGTGTTTAGAGTAGTGGGCGTTGACAGGGTGCAGAGTTTGAGTCATAGTTGGTGACAATGCCTGCAGAGAGGGGGGATTCACATAGGGCCTGATTTACTAAAGGTCTGCGTGGGTAGAAACGTGAGCAATGTAATATCAGTAGTTTACCGTAATGAATGTAATATCAGCAGTTTACCGTAATGAATGTAATATTAGCAGTTTACCGTAATGACTGTAATATTAGTAGTTTACCGTAATGAATGTAATATTAGTAGTTTACCGTAATGAATGTAATATTAGTAGTTTACCGTAATGAATGTAATATTAGCAGTTTACCATAATGAATGTAATATTAGTAGTTTACCGTAATGAATGTAATATTAGCAGTTTACCGTAATGAATGTAATATTAGCAGTTTACCGTAATGACTGTAATATTAGTAGTTTACCGTAATGAATGTAATATTAGCAGTTTACCGTAATGAATGTAATATTAGCAGTTTACCGTAATGAATGTAAAATTAGTACGTTTACCGTAATGAATGTAATATTAGCAGTTTACCGTAATGAATGTAATATTAGTAGTTTACCTTAATGAACGTAATATTAGTAGTTTACCGTAATGAATGTAATATGAGTAGTTTACCGTAATGAATGTAAAATTAGTACGTTTACCGTAATGAATGTAATATTAGCAGTTTACCGTAATGAATGTAATATTAGTATATTACCTTAATGAACGTAATATTAGTAGTTTACCGTAATGAATGTAATATTAGTAGTTTACCGTAATGAATGTAATATCAGTAGTTTACCGTAATGAATGTAATATTAGTAGTTTACCATAATGACTGTAATATTAGTAGTTTACCGTAATGAATGTAATATTAGTAGTTTACCGTAATGAATGTAATATCAGTAGTTTACCGTAATGAATGTAATATTAGTAGTTTACCGTAATGAATGTAATATTAGTAGTTTACCATAATGAATGTAATATTAGTAGTTTACGGTAATGAAAGTAATTTGAGGCGTTTCAACCCCAGTGTGTAAAATACAGGGAGGAGAAAATGCAAATATGTTATTTAGCACACACATTGTGATTTACCAAACCTGAAGGTATTATTTCTGACGCTAACTGCGTCTATAAATAATACGTTTGAAGGACAGGTATTAACCTGCTGTTACTATGGAGACGAGGAGACGGAGGCACAATGACAGAATACACACAGGACGGAGTTTTTCCACCTGTGTTAATAATTTTGGAATATTTTGGTTTTACTAACATTGACTTTGTCACTAATACTCTCCCATATGTGGGTTTTTCTGGTAATATTAGTTGTTGTTATAACTCAATATATTAGTTAACCTCTTCCACTAGAACCTGATCACATTTCATTTTGTTCTTGCAGCTTTCTGCTCGTCCAAACTCTCCATTAAGACACAAAACCCTCATTTAAATACTGCTGTCTGCACCTGTTGCACCTGTTTTCATTAAGCAGTTATTCTTAGTAGATCACCTGCAAAACACACGATAACGAGACACACAATCTATTGCACCGTGCACGCAATTTAGTACCCACTATTTGGGATCTTAGTAAATCAGGCCCATACTGTAGAGGCTTTATGCAGAAAATGTACCAGTGCAGTACATAATAAGTGACTCTTTACTCATAACATACTGTTTGCTGTATACTGTATGAATTTGAAAAAGATTGCAGAATGATTGTAAGTATGGATGGGAACGTTGAGTGTCCAGTAGAGTTCAGATCAGCAGGTTAATATGCTGAGCAACAAATGCCCCCCCCCCCCCTCCAAATTAAGTCTCATATTGTCCAGAATTGTTTGTGCATGAACAAAAGCCGAGTCACAATAAATAGGACTAAGCTTTAGTGGTATCAGGATTATGGGATAACAGGTGTTAAGATGATGATGTTGTTCTGTCTCCCAGAATAATGACTCTAGTGGCAGCATAGTGTTCAGAGTCAGTTCTAGTGTAAGTGGACACAACTGTAGGTGTGAGATCACTGATTGTAAGTATTTACTCAGTCAGTAAATCAATGCAAGTTTTGAGTGATTCATAGATGCGATGCTTTCAGTGGAGGAGGTGAGTCAGTGTAACCTCACACAACCCACTATCATTACCTCTAAGGAAATGAACCTTACTGCCCTGAGCTCCCCTCTGTTGTTGCTTTATCTAGAGCTGAAGTAACATTTCACACATGGCTTAGTTAGTACATACTTTATTCTACTTTATTTCAATATAATCTAACTTAAACACACTCCTGATGAGTCAGACTTGTGCCACTGAAGCCAGTTATTTTAATTTTGACTCAATATTATATTATACAAAACGTTATCAGACATGATAGAAATAGAATATGAGGGGGTTATATTTTGTAAAAGAAAGAAAACAAATTGCATTTCCTTTCACAATGTAACCTTGTTGTTCTTGGTTAATAAAAAGAGACTTTAAAAAAATAAATAAATATTAGAATCAAGAATCAACAGAATGAGGTTAATAATTGCATATATGGGGTATATATATATATATATATATATATTGCATTAACTTTGTCACCTGTACAGTGAAGTTGTTCAGTGTATATTTTTATTTGAGCAAAGAAAAGTAAACAGTGACAAATGAGCACATCAATGATCGAGTATTTCTCAATTCAGAATGTCCTGCAGCACCCAGGTGGCTCGAGCTGCTCTCCTCACAGATAGTGTTGTTGTCCTCGGGGCAATTCTGACCTCCACCCTTTACCCAAAAAACCCCCCCAGAGATCTCTAGGGAGGGGATTCAGTAGGATTTGCGTGTGTCTATGTGTGTTTCATGAGAGGACACACACACACACACACACACACACACACACACACACACACACACACACACACACACACACACACATCTCCACCCTGTAGCCTGTCATTGTTATTTCACTTCGGCAGCGTCACTCAGGAAAGAGGCGCCGGGGTATTGTGTTTGTTTCAGCAAGGGTGTGTTTGACATCTGTGTGTGTGTGTGTGTGTGTGTGTGTGTGTGTGTGTGTGTGTGTGTGTGTGTGTGTGTGTGTGTGTGTGTGTGTGTGCGTGCATGTAATGACACAGTACAAGTTCAATACAGGAGGCTTTCCTGTCTTCCTGTCACCCCGATACTAGGCTAAAGAGCGTGGGAAACACAGACAGTGCTGTCAAACACACATAAATCCACCTGCATCCAAAATCAGCATGAAAACAAATCATAGTACTTAGTAAATAAATAAGAAAGCCTCTACATGTCCATTTAAATGTCTTTATCAAACCTTTATGACAACACCATCACTACAGGAGAACATAATGTACAGTTGAAACTTACATTAAACTACCTAACCATCAAAACTCGTCATCACATAAAGGATTTGAGCTGAAAAGTATTCAGCTCTCATGTTTGGTATTGTATTTCAGTTTTGAGAGAATTACATTTGACAAATCAGTATTTCACTACTATCAAGTGTCTTCACACGATCCCACAGATCCATCTAAGACTTCCAACTTGTCAGAAATTAAGGAAAATGTGTCTTTTTAAAAGTTTGCAGTGGGCTTTCATGACTTACTGTATAGAAATAATTATTTAGATTACACTAAAAAACAAAGAGATCAGAGCACATTTCTCCAGTTCTAAAGTCTTTACACTGGCTCCCAGTCAGCTATAGAATAGATGTTAAAGTTCTGCTACTGGTCTACAAATCACTGAATGGTTTAGGTCCAGAATACATGAATGACATGTTAGTAGAATATAAACCCAGTAGAGCTCTGAGATCTACTGACTCAGGTCAGATAGTGGAGCCCAGAGTTCAGACTAAACATGGTGAAGCAGCTTTTACACAACTGGAACAAACTACCAGCAGAACTGAAATCAGGTTAAAAACACTTCTCTTCTCCTGAGCTTATGATTGAACTCTTTATTTCAAATCACTTTAAATGTTAATCTTTCATTTGCACTCTATGTCCTTTTAATGATTTTAAAGCAAATCATTATTTTATGCTGCAACCTTATATTTAATGCTCTATTCTAGTATTTTATTTCTCTCTCTTTCTATGTTTCTGTACTTTGTTTTTATTATTAGTGTGTGTGTGTGTGTGTGTGGGGGGGGGGGGGGGGGCACATTGAGTTGCCACTGTGTATGAAATGCTCTATATAAATAAAACTGCCTTGCCTAAAACAGACATCTGCTATATGACAGCACTCTGCATTTTTGAAAATTATAAAGATATACAACAGTGACCTCTGCTGTTTGTTATAAAAAGAGACACTCTGTCTGAAAGTGGTAACACACAGCATATCACTCAGACTGTGCTGTTCCTACAAGGCTCACTCTGCCCCCTCCTGCCCCCAAAGGAGGAGTTGTTCTTTTTAAAGTGGCACAGAGGTCCTTCAAAGTATTCAAGAGATTATTTCAAGAGTTTTTCTCAGTTTGTGCTTGTCAATACTCTGCTGAGGCACTCAATTTCACTGTTATTAGTCAACTGAATAGGCAGGCAGTCTAGTGACAACACATGCCTGATAGACTTACTGGGCTCCACCAACATTGGCTCACTGGAATAAATAGGTGATGAATCTACTAGCATATTTAATAGGCACATAGTAGCCCATAGGGTTGGGACCATAGACTGTATATAAAATGGACGTAACATCCGTGAAGTCACCCATTGGTTTGTGGACTGCTGCTCGGAGGCCAATAGTATCGGATCTGAGCAGCGCCATCTTGAAAATTTTAGGTGCATGCTGGGTAAAATAAAAACACGGATTCTACTTATATGGGCATCAGGAGGAGCATGAAGCGCCCTCCTGAACCTGTGAACCAATCAACCTGTCAATCACCACGTAGCCACGCCCTAATGCATACCCTGCTTTATCGTCACATATAAAATCAGGGAGGCCAAAATGTCCCAAATGAACATCATACTGCATTGAAGAAGGCTTTAAACTAGCGATTGAGACCATAAACACATTTTGAAAACGTTTACTGAGGTTAGAAATCAAGTGAGAAGTTGGTGAATTCTCCATTGACTTGTATAGAGACGGAAGTCCTTTTGACACCAAAACGGTCGCCCCCTGGTGGCCTTTTGATAGAATGCAGTTTTAAGTTACTTCCGCGTTGGCCTCATTTCAGAGGACCAGAACTCCCCGCCTGATTGGGACAGATGGGTGATGATAACGTCAATTCAATAGGCTAATAACAGCCAGAGCCAACGCTGGTGAAGCCAACAGGCTCAACATGCTGGTCAATAATCAGTTATCTCTGTTCTGAGACTCAGACATAAAATGTATATTTTAATTATAGGTTCACATTTTTCAAGTGTGTCTCAAAACAGTGTTTACATGAAATGTACATTGAAACTGTGTTTGTTTGCTGGAATCATTTAAAAGATCCCTTTCTACCCACAAAAAGCTTAAAGGAGATTCATTACTTTATATGTGAATGTGCTTTCCTGCACATTAAGTATTATACATAGATAGATAGATAGATAGATAGATAGATATATAGATAGATGGATAGATAGATAGATAGATAGATAGATAGATAGATAGATAGATAGATGGATAGATAGATAGATAGATAGATAGATAGATGGAGGATAGATAGATAGATAGATAGATAGATAGATAGATAGATAGATAGATGGATAGATAGATAGATAGATAGATAGATAGATAGATAGATAGATAGATAGATAGATAGATAGATAGATAGGTGCTCCTCTGCAGTAATGAGATATAAAAGGAGGGGTGGAGAAAAGGACATAATGTGTGGTTGAATGGATGATTCTTGTCTTTCTAAACTGTATTTAATCATTATAAATCTCACTGTAATCTTTAACATCACACAAGAGTGCTAGTAAGAGTTTTGTGTGTGTGTGTGCTTACTTGTAATTAAATAGTAAACATCACCACAGCATATAGTCAGGGGTGTGTGTGTGTGTGTGTGTGTGTGTGTGTGTGTGTGTGTTTGTGTGTGTGCTTGTGTGTGTGTGTGTGTGTGTGTGTGTGTGTGTGTGTGTGTGTGTGTGTGTGTGTGTGTGTGTGTGTGTCATCCGATTAAAACCATACATCTTGACTCCACACCCACAGGCCTGCCTCACACAGCGCTATTCACTGAAGAGTTATAGCTAGATGTCTATGAGGCTGACCTACAGTTAAAAGCTTTCCATCAATAAAAGTATTTTGGCAAAATCATTGTCGGAAATCAAGGAGCTCACTTTATGTTCGAGAAGGGAAGGAAAGGAGTGAGTGAAAATGAAATGGAGGAAAGTAGGTGAGTAGTTGGCTGTGAGAAAAAATGATGACACACAGGAAATATTAAATTGACCTTGCTATTACTTTGTCTTACAGATTATTCCGAAGAACTGCGATTCTACCTTATTCACATGACAGAGGTAAGAGAAAGGGAGTGTGTGTGTTTGAGAGACAGAGAGAGAGAGAGAGAGTGAGAGAGAGAGGAGAGAGAGAGAGATGAGAGAGAGAGAGAAGAGAGAGAGAGAGAGAGAGAGAGAGAGAGGAGAGAGAGAGAGAGAGGAGAGAGAGAGAGACGAGAGAGAGAGAGGAGAGAGAGAGAGAGAGAGAGAGAGAGAGAGATGAGAGAGAGAGAGACGAGAGAGAGAGGAGAGAGAGAGAGGGGGGACAGAGTGAAAAAAGGAGGGTCTAATGTGAATGGCTTATTCTGTCTGTGAGCCGGAGGGGCCATTGACTCCGGTGGAAATCACATTACAGAGAAGACACAAGAATTAGCAGAAAGCTCTAATGAAAATGTCTTTCTAAGATACGACTCAATCTCAGACTTGTCCAGCGGCGGAGTGAGGCCTTGAAATCCACCGGGAATATTTTCCCCCGGCCCCGGTGTTATGTCCAACTGGTTTCCAATTGAACTGGTTTCCTTACAGAACAGCTCCAACTTGTGTTGTGCTTCCGTCAGCAGATTCATCACAAATTCACAAATATACAGCCAGCATATACTGGAGATGTTTAAGTCACAGTTATATAGTGCTCACTTCCAGAAACATATCCGCTGCAGTAGATGTTGAACTGCGACTTGAAAATTGCCAGAAATATGTTTTATATTGGATTTGACCCAAACTGTTCATTCATTGGACGAGCCCTTTTCTACAAGCAGCTTTGCTCTCTTTCGACATTTTAAGAACAAACAAAGTAAATAATATATTGCAGTTATTAATAATTTTTAAATATATCCAACCAGGAAGTTGTAGAAATACTGAAATAGGAGTTGATTTAAGTTGCAAAATTGGAAGTGATGAGAAAGAACTGGACCACAAGAGTGAGCATGACTGAGAAATGCACAGCAAGAAAGAGTTATAAATACATCATGGGATTACACTGAAGTGATATATGAATTGTGTAGTTTTCTCAGTATTTTTGCAGCATCAGTGTCACATTGCATGAGTGAATATTAACCGGCTCATGACAGTAGAGGGAGGGCCGTACACTTGCTTGTGACGGCCGGTCTGCAGAGTATTCATGACGTCATCGGGCAGGCGGCCTACCGGGAATTGTCCCGTCTCTCCCGATGGCCCCCCCGCCTTTGGACTTGTCCCCTAACACAAGCTCAAGCACAAGATTAAAAAACAACTACTTTTACCTGCATGTCACAACAGGAAACGCTAAGCACACTTATTGTTATTGTTGCACCATTAGGATATACATTCATTTGGCATAAAAGTAGATTATATATTTAAATATGAAATATAAAATAATCCTGCTGTGGAATATCTGAACATGTGTAACATTGTACTATGCAGCCCTGGTAATAGTATTCCATTATAAAAACATAAATGTGCTCAGATATGATGCATCATTCAAATCGAGATTCAATGTTTCACTGTTATGTAAAATAATAATCCTTTCTTCCATCTACTGTAAGCTTTCAGGCATTCAGTCATTTTAAGGGAAAGGAAAGATTGTTAATATTTCATTGCTGTGTTCACTGATTATTCAACACTGGGTAACTGAAGTGGCTTTTTAAAGGCATTTTAAAGGCTAATGTTTTCCATTGTTTCAGCAGTAGAAAAACAAAAAGGCAACAACAGAATTCCAGCGGTCTGAAAAAAGCAAATTCAATCCAGTAAAAAGGAAAACATCATGACTTTTTTACCATGACATGAATGAGTGCATATGCTCTCTCAACACAGCAAATCATAACTAGGGGATGTGAATGTTTCACTTTAGTGCAGCTCGACGTTTTCAGTTCAAATATTCATCAAGTTTGGTGCGATGCTGCAAAGTGTCTGGCTTCTCATTATAATGCTCAGACAGTGGTTCATCACATGAAAGTTTTAAATCTGTTGCCCTAAAAACAGAGCAGGCAGGGAGGAGGGAGCTGCTGGGAAGAAGGCTCTGATAGATCTGATAGGATTTTTTTTTTTTTAATTTATCCTTTTATTTAACCAGGCGAAGTCACATTGAGATATTAAAATCTCTTTTACAAAGGAGTCCTGGGGCAACAAATAGACAAGTTACACAGAAACATTGATGACAAGACTGATAAGAACAAAAATAACATGGAAGAAAGACATGATGACAAGACAGCCAACAGAAAAAAACCAAATCTAGTATATATACCATAGACTGTATATAAAATGGACGTAACATCCGTGACGTCACCCATTGGCTTGTGGGACTGCTGCTTGGAAGCCAATAGTATCGGATCTGAGCAGCGCCATCTTGAAAATTTCAGATGCATGCTGGGAAAAATAAAAAACAGGGATTCTACTTATATGGGCATCAGGAGGAGCATGAGGCGCCCTCCTTGAACCTGTGAACCAATCAACCTGCCAATCACCACGTAGCCATGCCCTAATGCATACCTGCTTTATCGTCACATATAAAATCAGGGGGGCCAAAATGTCCCAAATGAACATCATACTGCATTGAAGAAGGCTTTAAACTAGCGATTGAGACCATAAACACATTTTGAAAACGTTTACTGAGGTTAGAAATCAAGTGAGAAGTTGGGTGAATTCTCCATTGACTTGTATAGAGACGGAAGTCCTTTTGACACCAAAACGGTCGCCCCCTGGTGGCCTTTTGATAGAATGCAGTTTTAAGTTACTTCCGCGTTGGCCTCATTGCAGAGGACCAGAACTCCCCGCCTGGTCTGAACAAAAAAGTCTAATTCTACAAAAGTAAATAGTTCATGTTGGATTTAATATCTACCGCATAAAGGTGGTGTGAAATGACTTTAAAGTGGCTGTCACACCTCAATTTCATATTGCATTCACATCAAGTATTTATAGATTGTTTTGTCTGTTTGCACCCAGTAGGCTCAGAGAATAGACACTCATGCACCAGCACAGCTGCATCAAACATAGCTGGCAGTGTTAGCGGGCCTCAAGCCAGTGAAGGTCCCGTCCTTGCTGCACAAGCGACTCCCTCTGCTCTGCTATAGGTCCAGATTGGGGAGCATGTGCAGACCCCTGTGTGCATTAGCAGTGAGTAGTGACACCCTGCAAGTTACGACTATGAAACTCTTACCTCAAAAATATATCTTCATTTCTTGTCCAAATACTGTCTTATACTAATTTTGGTCTTTTGGAAACGATTTTATAAAAATAGAGCTTTTCAACAGTCTTCTCTCAACTTCAAATTCCTTCTCACCACCTACAAGGCCCTCAACAACTTAGCCCCACCCCCCCCCCCCCCCCCCCCCCACCTTGCTGACCTCCTTCATCACCACGCCCCCTCCCGATCCCTCAGGACCGTCTCTGCCAACTTGCTGCAAGTCCCCCGGACAAAGCGCCGGACTTGGGGTGATCGGGCCTTCTCAGTTGCTGCCCCCACCCGATGGAATTCACTCCCCTCTCACATCAAAGTCTCCCCAACCCTCTCCTCTTTCAAATCTGCACTCAAAACACACCTTTTTACACACAAGCCTTCCCCACCTAGCTCCCACCGTATTCTTCATGTTTTGTTTTTAACCCTTGTATGAATTAATAAAGATTTGTTTGCATAGTTTTAATAGGGAAATATGTAAAGCGACTTTGAGTACCACATAAAGCGCTATATTATTGTGATTTATTATTATTATTATTATTATTATTATTATTATTAACACTCCCCACTTAAAAATGTCTCAGAGGTAGTTTAAAATGTAAGCTGAAGAGACCGGAAACCTGAAGGGTCTATCTTCCTTAGTTTGTCCATCCAGACACTGGGACTTGCTGTAAATACTCACACAGTTCATCTTCTCACTCAACAACTACTTAGACCCCAACCCGCACTGCTGCAGAGACACACACACATATATATATCGTCACGCTATTTTTTGGCTTTGCAATGTGCCGCATAACCTCATTAGCAGCTTATGAATCTTTTAAAGGGCCTTTTTTTTTCTTTCTTTTTTTTCTTTTTTTTAAAGATTCCAGACAGAATGAGAGGGGCTTGATATCTATCCCACAGGCTGCAAAAGAGGAAGGAACAGGCTACAATATTATTCAGTCTATCCAATTAGGCAACATATATAAATAGAAACTCTTACGTAAGACAGCAGGAGAGAGGAAGAGAGAGAGTTTGAGTGAGTTAAAGGCAGATTTTGAATTTTATAAGAGCCATTAAAAAGGTCTGCCTGGATCAGATCTTGTGTTGTGCAGTAGCTTTTGTTTTCTTATCATCTGTATTCTGCTGTTTATTTAAATGTAGTTTTTACTTATTTAGATTTAATTCTTATTTGTTATTTCTCTGTGAAGCTCTTGATTCCTCATAGTTTAAAAGATGGCATATTGAATGCTTTATATCAATAAATCTCACATTTGGCAATCGCTCACAGAAGTAGAGATTACAGACAATTTGCCAGTTTGCCCTTGAGAAGACCTGTTGTTGTTTTTTTTTGTTTTTTTTTGTCAAAAGCCTTGGAAAGATTCTCACAAAATACCAAACTTGTGCAATAAAGTGACTGCAGCAGGAGACGGCCAAGAAAAGAGACAAACAGCAGAGAGATTGCGTCTGTATGTTTGTGTCCTGTTAAGATTTACTGGGCTCTGCCTCCCCGACTCCCCGGTCAGATTCATTCCTCCAGCCTTCCTGTCTGATGCCCCCACGCAATCACGCGCTCAAGAAATGTACAGTCATCTGTTATAGTTGATGCACCTGTCAGCAGCTCATTTCAGACCTCAGGGGGCAAACAGTAGCCACAAGGAAACACTGCATACAGTTTATTCTTACTATTCTCGTCTTTCATGCACAGATACTGTAAGAATGGTGCTTTTACACTTCTATTCAAAAGCCCACTTCCTTTTATATGCTACATGGCTTAGAACAGGGGTGTCAAACATGCGGCCCGCGGGCCCGGACCGGCCCGCCGAGGGTTGCAATCCGGCCCACTTTCCCTCCTGTGTTATTTTCCTTCCTTCCATCTGCCCTTCCTACCTTCCTTTTTTCCTTTCTTCTTTCCTTCCTTCCTTCAATATGTCCTTCCTTCCATCTGTCCTTCCTCCCTTTCTTCCTTCTATCCTTCATTCCTTCCTTACTACCTTCCTTTTTTCCTTTCTTCGTTCCCTCCTTCCTTTCTTCCTCCCTTTCTTCCTTCTGTCCTTCCTTACTACCTTCCCCTTTTCCTTTCTTCGTTCCCTCCTTCCTTTCTTCCTTCCATCTGTCCTTGCTCCCTTTCTTCCTTCTGTCTTTCATTCCATCTGTCCTTCCTTCCTACCTTCCTTTTTTCCTTTATTCCTTCCTCCCTGTCTTCCTTCTGTCCTAGCTTCCATCTTTCCTTTTTCCTTTATTCTTTCCTCCCTGTCTTCCTTCTGTCCTTCCTTCCATCCATCCTTCCTTACTACCTTCCATTTTTCCTTGCTTCGTTCCCTCCTTCCTTTCTTCCTTCCATCTGTCCTTGCTCCCTTTTATTCCTTCTGTCCTTCCTTCCATCTTTCCTTCCTCCCTACCTTCCCTTTTTCCTTTATTCCTTCCTCCCTGTCTTCCTTCTGTCCTTCCTTCCATCTTTCCTTCCTCCCTACCTTCCTTTTTCCTTTCTTCGTTCCTTCCCTTCTTCTGTCTGTCTTTCTTTCCTTCCTTCCCTTCTTATTTCCTTCCTTCCTTCCCTCCATCTTTTTAATGATCCAGCCCACATGAGATCAAATAGGTCTGTATGTGGCCCTTGAATGAAGATGAGTTTGACCCCCCTGGCTTAGAACATGCATCCTCTCCTCTCCTCTCCTCTTCTTCTCCTCTCCTCCTCTCTGTCCTCCCTTCATGTGACTGAGTCATAGTTTGTGTGAATAGCTGTTAAACTACTGTAGTGCTCATTTATCATTAAGTGATGACAGAGTCTTTACAGAGTGGTTGACCTTCTGGTCCTGCTGGCAGAGCAAACTGCTGTGTGAGGAAAATATATCAAAACAAACCAGGAGAGGAAGTCTTAAACAGATAGAGAACTGCATTTAGCTGATCAGAGAAGATGAAGGAAGGCATGTGTGAAGTGTTTTTTGAGTGGCCGTGAACCTCGGTGCTGTGTTTGTGTATGTTTACTCACATAAAAGATGTGTGTACTGTGATAGACGCTAATTGAATGGCTCCCTCAGGCCTGTCTGTGCAAAGGTCACACACATGCACAAGCACAGAGAAAGAGACACCTTTGCATTGCATTGTACATGGTTTTAATTAAGCATTGCCTGTAAGACTTAAACTGTTCCTGTGTGATGAGGAGAGATGTTTTTACTCTTACTATTATTCTATGTTTTTATTGTAAAAGTGGTCTATTCTAACTCATTCCACAGTTCTGTCTCTGGTTTGATTGCTTGTCTCTGTTTGAAGAACACATATTTATGAGTGTGTCTGTGCTCGTCATAGATGTGTGACTTCATATCTGACCTTCGACCGGCCTTGCACGTCATTCTGCTCCTTAAACATTCCAGCCTCTCTGCTCTACAGACTGTCTGATTAAAGGAAGACAATACCAGACACAGTTCCTCTAGAAGTATCTCGGCATATATTTGCGTACAAAAAATGTTATGAAAGCCACGATTGCACACAGACATTCAACATATAACGTATGTAATGGGATAAAGATGCATAAATGGCATAAATCTGTGTCTGCCTATTCACAACAACATATGTGGCTCCCATGTATCACCACACACTACTTTTCCCATCATGCAACAGACATTCCCACTGGATTGCCTCAGTCAGTATCCTACACCATCAAATGTAAGCTAAGGTATTGTGGTAGCAGCGGTGCAGCAGATGTAATGAAGTCCACGCAGCACGCTGGATGCTAACTAATATTAAGCCTATAGCCTTTTCATTATAATGTCCATGGACATAAACTGAGTTCTTTTGCCTTAATAATGATAAAATAATACACAACAAATGGTTGGATTGGGAACCCATATATGCATAATGTCTCCACGTTGCATTGAGTGTTGCTTGTGAAATGACCAGGGCTCAGCTAGTGTACCGTGCCTAAGCACACCTCTTCCAACCGTACCGGACCAGGGAAGTGTACCGTACTCAAGCACGGTACACTTGCACTCACACTAGCCTAATAATCTGGATTTTAGGGGGCAAACGTGCTTGGGCCCGGTACGATGGCCTAGTGTGAGTACACACTTAGTCTCTACATACTGTGTCAGTGTATTCAGGTATTTCTGTGTTTTTTATTACTAATTTCCTGCAGAAATAACATTATGTAACACAGTTTTTGTTCTTGGGTAATATGCATTATTTCCTAATTGCTTCTGCCTAAAATAAAGAAAACAATTATTATTCTCTTAAAATGTAGTTATGCAGAAGTGACCACAAAAGGTTTAGAAATTAGTAGTTTTTCAAGATTTACAATTCACGATAGTTGTATCCAGTGATTCATATGTTGTTGTTCTGCCTGTCCTGAGTCACAGTAGCAACGTTTGAAGGGAATAATATTCATTTTCTAAACTTTGAAGATATAATTAGTGAGGGGATGGCACTTGCTGATCAGGAACAAAACATATGTAAACATTTGGTATAGTAAAAACATCTTCTAAAGCTTTGAGCAGTCAGTTTTTCCTCCTCTTAAACTCTACATCTCTGACACTGTCACAGTCCGCTCTCTTCCGTGTGTCTACTTCTGCCCTTCTCCTCCATAGCTGGAGGTCATCCTAATTTAGCAGTTGCTCAAAACGGAACTGATAACCCAGATTTACACGTGAAACGAGAGGGGTGGGGGGCGGGGGGGCACTGCAATTGTGTCTCTGGAAAGTCAAGTGTGCGTTGCATGTGTGTGTGTGTGTGTGTAAGTGTGTCAGTGACGCAGGAAGAGAGGCAGCAAGAAAGGGTTCTGTACTGTAGGTAAACCAAAAACACAGAACAAGGAGAGACGTCGTATGAGAATATTGATCACTGCAGTAAATCATCGTCACCAACTTATCAAGTCAACATGGGCAACCTGGCCGACCGGGTCGGGCCTAAGAGGAGGTTCGTCAGGGAGTCGAGTTCTCTTCAGAAGCACCTGCTGTCTGATACTGGAGATGTAAGTTCTTCTGATTGGTTTACAGACAGAGGCTTGTATTGTCCTCATTATGTATCTCAACTGCATGAAATAGTAAGAAAAGAAACACTTGTGGCATTGTTTGTTTGATCGAGAAAAACGTTGAAATGATGGGAACAGTGTAGTTTATTATAAAGCAGATGACTGACTTCATGGTCTTTTAATAGTCTTTCTGGCTTGTGAGTTATGCTCATAACTGTTTACATGAAGTTGGAGAACAATGAGCTGATTATATGTCGTCCTTATTAAATTTAGAGGTTGTGTGTGTTTACAGTAAGTGTTTGTGTTGGCTTAAGTAGAACAGGCATATAACTTTGACAGTGACTGTAATTTCTTTGTATTGTTTATTATACTGTGCTGTTCCTGGTTGTATACTGTTCCAAAACTTGCTTTGTAATTGTGGTTGTGATAATGAATGCTGATGTGTGTGACACTCCTACAAGTGAAAGCTGAGATTCCCATTAAGCACGGCCACTCATTTATCACTATTTCCCAGAAATCACCACTGTAGCCATTAGTATCTAATTGGCACAATGCAGTCACCAATAACCATAAAATCATGAGTAATCTCCACTAACCGAAGCGCAGCGGTAACAATGACTAAAATGACTTACCTCATCTCAGCCTAGTCTGCTTTTATTTATTATAAAAGATTTGTACGTTTGTCAGTTGTTACAAACTATTTCATTAAGTTGTGCATGTGAATCATCTGGTTATTGGTTTTGAAATAATAATGATTTTGAGTACACTTGATGCGGTGTAGAGGGCGTGATGATTGAGAAGAGATAAGAGGCACCAGATGCAGAGAGATGAGCCAAACTAGGTGAAATCACAGTGTGATGGCTTCGTGTAGGCCGTGGAACAGCGAGGGACCTCTGTGATCAGGGTTACAGTACGTCGCACAGTGCTGCGCATACAAATAGTCTTTTTTGCAAGAGCTCAGATTGTTCTTTGTTTATTATGCGCAGGGTGACGTTCATGTGACGTTTGTGGACACAAATGGTGAAATTTTGATCGGATTACTTTGCATGAAGACTGACTGTTGTTTTTTCCACTTCTAAGAAAAGAAGATAAAATATATCTTTCAGGATGTTCACCTAGACGTGCTTGTTTGGGACGGCTTGTTGCACATATACAGCACAGAATGCCTTTTGATGCCTGTATGTATGCATTTAAAGGTCTCTGTGATCTGAGGCACATCATTGACTGCATGAAATACAGGCTGTCACTTGCAGTCTGAAGGCAGGGTGTGACTGATATGCACCCAGGGGCCCTTGTCAGCAAAATACCTTATGGTAGCAATCCATAATATGGTAATGGCAGGACCAGTCTCTCTGGGGTCTAATTGAGCCAAGATATACCCTCTTCCCTCAAGATGGGCCTCAACATAAAGTGTACTTTCCTTTTTCTCTGATTTAATATGCCAGCACAGTGACTGGCACAGTGCAGTGACAGTGGCTATACATCTAAATATAATTGCTTAAAGAACCTCCATCTAAGCGATATGATTGCACTGAGACCTATAGCACCAACAACTTATCCAGCAGCATTGACTTCAATGATGAAAGTGTTTTCCTAAGATGTAGTAAACTATGGATAACCTCCCTGTTCCATTAGGTGTGAGGGAAATGGTCATCTGAATTATTCATTGACTTTAATGGGAAAGTGTACTGAAGTCATTTCTAAATGAATCATTATTTTTGTATGTATGAACAGCATTGAACTATAATTTAACAATAAAAGGTTGTCTTAACAATTTTCAAATACATGGCCATTAAATCATATGATAATCTATTTATTGTGCATATCATTAGCTGAATGTCAAAGCAGTCACTTGAATGTAAAGCCTCAGGCTCATGATGGTGCATTCATGCTCTTACAATGAAAGCACAACTGATAGAATCATGTGAAAAGGCAAATGATCAATGGACTTACTGACTGTGTAATGGTCATGAAAAAAGAAAAGATGCTAAACACGACCATTGATTAAAAAAAGAAGAAAAAAAAGTCTTTGGAAATAGTACATGACTTCAGAAACCTTCCTGCCGGCCCTGTCATGTGCTCGTCAGCCTTCCCGGCAGCTATAGAAAGGTCCTCAGGCCGAGCGCTCCAGTTAACGTGGCCTTTTCATGGCAGCTTTTTTTCTACACAAACCACAGAAGAGCTTTGAGCTGGAAACCAGACAAACAAACTAGAAATAGATGAAAGAGTCTGGGAAAGCCACTGGGTTGAGATAAAATGACATTCTATGCTGTAAATGTTGGGGGAACATGCATTTATTTATCTGTGGCGCAATTTGTTGACAGTTAGTCGTTCTTGCTCCATCATCAGGTTTTAAAATACTGGGTCTAGCCATTGAGACCACATTAAGCTTGACAGTTCAGATTATGTTTGAAGTGCTGGAAAACCTCTTTTATATTGTTCACCTCATATTATTAGCTTTTGTAAAAAGTTATTTCAGTTTCAGGAACAAATTGATCATCCAACCTTTAGTGCTGTCATGAGACAGCTAGACATGTGAATCAGACTCAAGCTCCATTAACTTACCCCTGACCTCATCAGACCTTCTAATGTAGTCAGGATTTTTATGACAGTAAACAAGAACAATGTAAATTTGGAGAGAAAGAACAAGACTACAGTCATGCTAGCAGTTCTCTGAGGCTGCATTTATAGGTTAAGTATAGTAATGTTAATGTCAGCATGCTAACATACCGATGCTTAACAGGTATTGTGTTTGAAATATTCATGTTCTTAATTCAGCATGTTCTTAATTCAGCTTGTTAACATCAACAGTATAGTAAAGACTGATGGTACAGTCACTTGTTGTGCAGGTATTTAGTTGTAAACAAGTATTGTGCAAATTAAAAACCCAATGGTCAGAGGATCACCAAAGTTATTACAATTCATCCTGAAGGGTACATGACAGTCGATTCCACTGAGTGGTTGACAAGACATTTCTCTGAAGACTAAATGTCACCGTCATGGCGGCACTGGAGAATCACCAAAGTCAGTAGGATTCATCCTATGGGAACCATGAATTACTGTACAACATTTAATGCCAATCCATCAAGTAGATATTGAAATACTACGGAGCCCCCGAGGGGACATGGAGGTCAAGAAAAAAAATCTGTACTTATCTCAGGATCCCGAGATAACTGGCCTCTT
The DNA here is from genome assembly GCF_963691925.1 of Scomber scombrus. Classification (NCBI taxonomy): domain Eukaryota; kingdom Metazoa; phylum Chordata; class Actinopteri; order Scombriformes; family Scombridae; genus Scomber; species Scomber scombrus. Next base: position 2,006,824 of record NC_084984.1, on the reverse strand, counting down.
TTTTTTCCACCTTGTTTTTTAAAAAAATTTTATGCCTCATGTCCCCTCAGGGGCTCCGTAAGATACTTCACTGAATGAAAGTGAAAACTTTGATCTGATGATGGTGCTACAAGAAAAGTCACCAGGGGGATCACCAATAAAATCAGTAGGGTTCATCTTCTGAGTACCACGGATCCATCCAATAGTTGCTGAGATATTTCATCCTGGACTAAAATGATGGACCGACCAGCAGCCATGCCACTAGTATCGACAAAATGTGGGTAGAAGGAATTCAAAGAAGAGGTAAAATTAAATGATGATGCAGAAAAAAAGAGACATTAGTGAGGATAAACTGTACCTGGAGTCAGCCGGCTGCTTAAGCATCATTAGCCCTTGTTTACATGTCACTTATGTGGAAGCTATAAACCCATTAAATGCTAAAGTTACAAGGTCTAATGCTCAGCAGTGAAGCTCTACAACCCACTGCAGAGAAAAGGCCGTAATGGCTGTACTAGCATGGTCTGTTTTAAGTAGGACTGTGAGATAATAGGATGATGTCATGCTGGTAGTTTTATCTGTAACTAACTCATATTTGATGGAAGTCACGATATCATGCTCAGCACCAGTGTATGGGCTATGACCATAGACTGTATGGCTATGACTAATAGGGCATGAAGCTGCTTAGTGTGACAGTGTATAGGGACTTGCCACGGAAACCCCCCCCCCCCCAAAAAAACCCTTTGATCTCTTAGCAGCATGGGATATATTTACATTTTCTATCTCACCATTCCTGCTGCTGTAGGTTTTTCTCCTTTTTTTTGCACATTATTGTTTAAAAGGTGCAGTTGATGGCAGTATTTCTTCATTCAGACCTATTTTACTGCATTATAGAGATTACCATTTTCATTTAAGTGAACTGATCTTCAGCGCTGTACTCCTTAGGTTGGGAAGAATCCACTCTCTTTCAGGCTTTACTTCTTGGCTCATGTTCCTCCTGTATACTTTTTCACTGTTTACATCTGCTATAGAAATGAAGGGTTTAGAGTATCTGGGGTCTGGATGCTCTGCAGGAATGGTGGGAGCAAAAAGGGCAGGCCTAAAAATGTCCCAAAAAAGATCTGAAAACATCCATTAAAATCCTCCATGTTAAAGCAATACTAGAAAAGATACTTTATCACTTTCTTGCCAAGTTAGATGAGAAGATTGATAACACTCAGACACTATGGCTGCGTTCACACTGCAGGCTTTAATGCTCAAATCCAATTTATTGCTCAGCAACTCTGAAACTTACATTTAAACACATTATATATAGTTTGATTATTTAGTACAAAAACAAAGGTGTGAACATGATGTGGTTTCACAGGGGATTATACACATTACTGAACTATTTGTTGACCAGAAGCTGTGACTTCCTGGTGAGTTTGTAGAGATGACAGAACTGTGCTAATATAAGCTATCTTCATATTGACCATACAGAGACACTGGTATCAATGTTCTCATCTAATATTTAGCAAGAGAGACAATTACAATCTCAAAATGTCCAACATCGATCATACATAAGCAATCTTTGCCACATGAGAGCAAAACATTACAATTCTGTGATTATTACCAGGCAGTGTGAACAAAACCGATACCTGAATGTGCATTACATACATAACCTGTGTCTGAAGTCATGATAACCTGTAATGATTAGGTGAGCTGTGTTGACAGCGGTCCAGTGACACGCTGAAAACTCATCTGCCAGATGGCTCAGGGGGAGGGCCTCAACCAGGGAGCACTTTAATCAATCTAATTAAGGGGAAATGCTGCCTGTATTTTTAGCCACTCCTTGGCAGGCCAATGGCCATTCATTGAATTTTGTTTCATTAGCTTTCATGTTTATCTTTTGGACGGGTGGATTTATTATAAACAGGGTTGAACTAAAGTAGGAGCAGAAGTAAAGGAACCATTAGGTATTATAGCTAATAAGGTAATCATTTTATGAATAAGTTAAATAGTCACTCTATTATCTCAATAATAAGGACCTCATTTATGACATGACTGCTACTGAAACTGATACATTACAATTCCTCTTGGAAAAGGGTCGCTTACTGTTTCCTCTGGGTCACTGACCGGATGATGTTTAATGCCAAGAAAACAATCCCCAGAGACTCAGGGAGACTCCAGCAGGACAAATGTTGAAGACAATTTGGTCTAATGTTAAAGCCACTGGTATTTGTGTTTTAAAAGAAAGACAGACTAAACTAAACTAAAGAGACAGCTGCTCTATGACATAGATTGCAGTGTCAACATTAGAGAAAGCTCCAGCTGGCTCCAGACGACGATTCCTGCTGAAAACATGCGGTTTGTGACCAGCTGTCAACAGTTCACTCATTTGCTGGCATGACTGATTATTTGAACTGATGTAATGTAATGACATGTGAGTTACTGTCAGGAGAAATATCCCAGATAGATGCAATAATGCACAGTTAAACAGCACAGCAAATACATGTGTAATAACATCAAACTAAAATAAACAAGAGAAATGGAAATGGATAGTAAGGAGACATGAATCATCATTAGCATCCTCCTTGCAGGGCACAGCTCATTTTAAGATATGACGCAGAAGGAATGCAGCTGTATTACTCACATTAAAGGTGTGCTCAGTATTATCCTGCATCTGTAATCATTTGTTATTCCCCCTTTTCTCTCTTTACTCTTTACCCTAGACAAAATGCACATAGCGGTAAGTGGTTTACATTATAGTATGAATCACTTGCGTCATATTTACACAGCAAAGTTCCTCTCTGACAGATTAGGGATGTGAGCCCTCCTGCAGCTCTAAGACCAGCCTCACTACAGTATGACTCACAGAGCACAGTGTCCCAGCTGGTTGCCTTTTGGTTTTTACTTTTGAATCATTATATCTTGTAAATATGTAGCTAGGACTGCAATTACAGTAAGAGCTCAAACTGTGCTGGGTGATTTGGTCTGTGTGTGCTTGTGTGTGTTTGTGTGAGGGCAGGTGCATGCATGCCTCTGGGCCCTCGAACTACTCCATCACAGATGTGTTTTTTCTAATGTAGGACAGTGGGGAGTTGCCTCCAACAACCTGTCCATATGAGGCAATGTTTTCCTGGGGGCTTTGCATTATTTTTATGGTATTACCCATCCCAGATAATTCGTAACATGGCTACAAGGACATGGTAGGAGTTATGATATTGAAATTCAAAATGAATTTTCTCAAACATTTGTAATTTTGAAGAATGTCTTACTGCACATTGCTCCACCTTGTTGTATTGATTTCCTGTGTCCATGCAACAGTGAAATCAACTGATGTCGATAAGTCATGTGGCTAAAGCCATTAGCTAAGTAAAGAAGAAAAATGATGGCGTAACCTATTATAACCTATTAATTTCAGACTTGATATACAACATTACAACTGTTTCCTCCTTTTTACATCAATACAAACAGAGACCTGCCTCTTTTTTCATCTGGTTCATCTGGACAGCAGACCATGCATGTTCCTCCAAAGTCAGAAGATCACCAAAGTTATGAGTTTTTATCCTGCTGAGACTATGGCTGTGTTCGAAACCGCATACTACATACTTCTACACTACACACTAAACAACCAGATAGTAAGCAGACCGTTTACACTGTAGTAAACTACACGATAACCCACAATGCATTTCGTCCCTACCCGAGCTGAAATCAGCAGGCTGAAGCTGATTTCATTTGAGCTCTAACTCTATAAATAAACCACTTTATCCACATTTATAACCTTTTTAGGAGAGAAAGTAAAGTAGCCCTTTAGATCCACAATGTGACGCTAATCTGTCCAAATAACACCTGTTTAAAGTTTTGTTCCTGCGAATTCGGAGTTAGCCGTAGCGAGTAACGCACTTCCTGTCATTTTCACAGAATAAAACACCCGTTACCTTTTTATTATTAAGAAAACCATAACGATAGAATTGGTGCTTTTATTTTGAAAACAGGAAGCGAACATACTCTCGCTGTAGCTAACGTGGTGATCTGTGACGTTTGTATTTGTTTTTTTTTTCAGAAGTTACGTTGCATCTTGGGTAATGTGAGTGTGAGTAGTCAGCTCTTGATGCAAACTCTGCATTTCTGCTGAATCTAGTAAACCATCCGGGAACTTCTCACATACTCTAAATCTCATACTACGCAGCTGAAACACACTAAATACTTCAAATGACGTCAGAGTTAGTACGAGTAGTAGGAAAGTATGCGGTTTCCAACACAGCCTCTGTCTGTGTCTGTGTAGAATTTATGGCAATCCATCCGATAGTCGTTCAGATATTTCAATTTGGACCATAGCAGTGGACCGACTAACCAACATTGTGGCAGAAAAAATCTATTATGATGTTCTTAAATCACAACATATTCTCAGAACACTGAAATTCAATTAGAAACACATCTTCTGTGATCATACACTTAGATTAGCATTTTTCTGACCTTTCCAAACCTGCAGAATATCATGTAATCGTAAACGGAAGAGCTCAAAAATAAAATAGAATTATGAGATTTTCAGTGACAGCAGGGCTTGTTGTTTACATTGAGTGGGTGTGTGGGTGTGTGCGTGTGCATGCACTCCAAGTATTATGGCCCGTGCTGCACTCTTATAGACTTAGATTCAGTGCAAATGATGGATATCAAAGAACATCAAAATTGATTTCTGTCTGCTCTGAAAAAGCCGCTATTTCATCATCTTGTGGCGCAATTGAAAACAGTCAGACCTCATAAGTGCTTTTGCTATCCAACCTGCTCCATTTGTTTTGTCTCATTATTTCTCCACTTTTGAGTTTGAAAATGTGTCTTTACAACACATAATTACATTGTATGCTGCATCAAGGAAAACAGACCATACAGTGCCATAAGACCTGACAACAGCAGCATCCCCATCAAAAAGACAGATAATCTGAGAGACAGCAAAACAGCATGACAAATCCCATGCAGCCAGAGAACAGGCAAATAAACTAGCATCGTGATTCACCAGTGACCAGGCCAGTGAAAGTCAGAAAAAGCCCCAAGGACTTCAGTCAATCTCTGAAGACTTACACAAAGTGGAAAAATTCTACTTATAGCCTGACTTGTGCCCAAAAATGTCAAAACAAAAATGTTTTCCCTGACCTCGCTGGAAGCAAACAACGGAGGTAGATGGAAAAGATCGAATTGGACAGAGGGGAAAAAGAAAAACTAAAAATTGTATTTGAGCACAATAGGGTCATTTCATAATGGACTGAAAGACATAAAAACTGAAAGAATAATGGAGGCTATCGATCAGCTGAATATACCTCAATATATACCCCAATGGTGATGCACGGGTCAACACACAATCCAGGATTTGGCTCAAGTTTACTAGAAAATATCACAGGTTTGAGCCAGTGGGTCAAAAAATGTGCAACACTGCTCATTGTGATGTAGCCTTAAACGTAAAGTTGTGGGTTGGGTCGGGATTGGATTGTTGATTAACACATATATCTGTGGGTTGCTGATCGGCTCTCATAATGAGTCGGGTGGGTAAATAACCCTGACCTGGGCATCACAATACCTGATTGCTATAACGGCAAAGGTGGACGAGAAGAGCTGATGAGAGTGTGCTTGGCAAATGACTGGATAGTGATTCTTCAGTTAGTACCCTGAGAACCGTATAGTTTGTGTTTCCATTGGAAAAGCAATTAGATTCTTTAATTTGGGCTGTGCCTGTGTGCATATACTGTACTGTATGCAGGAGCAGGTATTTGTTATATTCAGTATTCCCACCAAAGCTCAAGCAATGTTTTGTTGCTACTGTGAAAGGTTAAGAAGTTGCTATGTAGTAGAGGGAGCTTAAATCATGCCCTTCAACTAGGGATGATTTCTTTTTTTAAATAATATCAGCAACAGATGAACAGAGAACGGTTGTCAAAAGAAAGAAAATGAAGGTTTTAAGGTCCAGTTTCATTCAGTCCTGAGAACACTGCAGCACAGAAACAACTCTGGTGACACAACTGGCACAAAATGTTCTCATCCGAGATATGACACCCCCATTAACTCCCTTCATTTAACTTTTTAAGAGGTCTGCTCGGAAGCTGTTCCCAAATTAGGATTTGGAACAAAAAAATCGACATAAATGAGTTTTGTGTGTTGTATGAAAGATCAGGGTTTTTTTGACAGCACATTACTGGAATCTTAACCAAAAAGAAAAATGGGACATTAAAGCACTACGGATCGAACCTGAACATCACTAAGGTCAAACCCAGATGCTGGATGACAACTGAAAGTGTATTTATGTCCTTTACAGTGAACTCTCACTTTACCACTGGTTGTCAAATGTTTATTTTCATATATTTCCCAACAGGACTTTATTGATTTTTACTCTTTTTGTACCATCTCGCCATCGGTTATCATTTTACCATCAATTCAAATTCTGCCATAGTGGGTGGTGGCCATTATCTAATTTCACTAATGCTAGCTTTTTGCTTCCCAGAGGGTTGCACCACTTTACAGCCTGTGTGTCATTAAAACAAAGTTCAAATGACAACTGAATGTGGATGAAGTGCAACAAGAATCATCTGAGATGAAACATGCAGACAGTGACAGTACATACTGTACCATCAGGGTCAATTATAGATACTGTGTTTATTTGATGCTGCCGGACACACACCCATACACTTGAACATGCTCACACACACACAACACCTGTACCTATAATACTTGTGATTGATTAAGTACTTTTGTGAGTCATTATCCTCTTTGAACACTCTTATTTTTGCCTTTTTCAATCATCTTTTACATTTTTACTTTCTATTGAAATCCTCTAATTTCTTCTCACATACAGTGTAACCCTATCTATCTATCCAAGGATCAAGGGGTACTTCCTCTTCTTTTTATTTCTGTGATGGTAAATGTCTAATCAATGTCTTTTTCTCCAACCCTCTTGCTCTTCTCCCCCCTACACACTCTCTCTCTCTCTCTCTCTCTCTCTCTCTCTCTCTCTCTCTCTCTCTCTCTCTCTCTCTCTCTCTCTCTCTCTCTCTCTCTCTCTCTCTCTCTCTCTCTCCCTCCCCCTCCCCCTCCCCCCCCTCTCTCTCTCCGTTTCTCTCTGTGTCTCTAGACGTGTGACTGCCTGCTCAGCCTGGAAGCCTATTCAGCTGACCAGAAGCGCCGTGTGTGTCAGTGCCTGAAGGACAACATTGACAAGCAACTCCAGGTTCATAGGAGGGACCCCCCCCGCTCAGCATTTTGAACAGGTACGGCATATGGACACACATATATAGAAACCTTTTCCTATTTCATTTGAGGCCAAACATGAATCACCGAACAGATGAACACATGGGAATGCATATATTTGTACATACCCCCATCACAGATGTCCCGTGAACATCACACACTCCTAAGTGCACACATGTCTATAATGTAGAACTCTTTCTTTCAGCTCACACTAGCATCATTATGATTTTCCATCTTGCTTTTCCATTTCTTTGGGCCAGTTTGCAATGCCAGCTCTTACCTGGCTTTATTGAATCGTTGCTCTGCTTCAGTGAATTGTCAAGTCAGTGCAATTTAAGCCCTGCCTGCTTTGTTTAGGCATGATGCTTAAATAGTGACATTTGCCAGCAAAATAAGATTTTTGTGACTGCACTCTGTCAGTCTATGACAGCTGTGGTAAATTGCATTTGTTGTGACCATTTGACAAACCAACAACCACACTAGTCTTGACCTAGTCTTGAGTACTGTGAGTACCTGGCAATTCCTCAGTGGACCTGTGCTGTGATCACAGGGGTGATACTTAACAACATATTTAAATAAAAAACTCAACAAGCTGTAAACAGAACACTGACATACTGATATTACGAACTTGTTAGCAAGTGTTGACTTTTTACAAATCTGGCAGATTCTGAGTAACAGTAGCAGTCATTTGGAGTTGTTTGGTTTCACTTGATGAATGTACGTCCAAAACATAGACTGTATGTAAGAAATGGACGTAACATCCGTGACGTCACCCATTGGTTTGTGGACTGCAAATAGTATCGGATCTGAGCAGCGCCATCTTGAAAATTTCAGGTGCATGCTGGGAAAAATAAAAACAGGGATTCTACTTATATGGGCATCAGGAGGAGCATGAGGCGCCCTCCTGAACCTGTGAACCAATCAACCTGTCAATCACGACGTAGCCACGCCCTAATGCATACCCTGCTTTATCGTCACATATAAAATCAGGGAGGCCAAAATGTCCCAAATGAACATCATACTGCATTGAAGAAGGCTTTAAACTAGCGATTGAGACCATAAACACATTTTGAAAACGTTTACTGAGGTTAGAAATCAAGTGAGAAGTTGGTGAATTCTCCATTGACTTGTATAGAGACGGAAGTCCTTTTGACACCAAAACAGTCGCCCCCTGGTGGCCTTTTGATAGAATGCAGTTTTAAGTTACTTCCGTGTTGGCCTCATTTCAGAGGACTGGAACTCCCCGCCTGGTTTCAACTCTATTTCAACTGCAAATGTTTAGCAGTGAGCACTTGTGCATTTTTCTCAGACAATTTTGTCTTTCCTAGTTTTACAATCAATTCATCTGACAAAATAATGTTAAGGTTAAAGATGTGCTGCGTGATCAGCTATATTTACAGATAACATCAGTGATCACAGATTGATATGCTCAGAAGAACATTTTCAAAAAGCTCATGTTTCAGATTTGAAAAGTGTGAACAAAGGGCAAAACTGAGAAAAAATTATTTAAATAAAAAAAATCAAAATCAAAATATACTTTATTGTCCCTGAAGGGAAATTTGTCTTGGACTCTGAATACTGAGACAGCTGCCGCCATAGTTAAAAAGAACAAAGAAAGTAAAAGTAAAAGTAAAGTTGCACATTTGCACAACCATTACGCAATACCGTGACAGAATTGCTGATAACTGATGTAATGCTACCAATTGCCTCAATATACATATTGCACGTTCCCACAACTTCCATACAAGGTAACATCAGGGGGATTACAACCAATCATAGCAGGCAGTAATGCATACCTCACACTGTTTACATAGTCTTATTTTTTATTCTAATGGAGGTAGGGACGGGTAGCTAAGGGTAGCTAAATGATCATTTACTGTAGCTAGTTACATGTTGATGGAGTCTCCTCCAGGTAACCTAATTATCACCTATATCTACAGCTTTAAAAAGCATAGCTAGTCATTAAAAGCTTTAAATATTAACGGACAAAGGAAATCTCCTGACACGATAATTGCAAAACTTAAATATTAATAAAACATGGAAAAGTAATAAATCAGAGCATTTTCATAAACATGTCAATACTGATCAATATGCTGTTTTGGTCCAAAGAGTTTACATGAATGGTATTGATTTGCAAGACTTGCCAAGCTGTTTTGTTATCGAACATATTGGACACTGCAGTCTGTGTAAATGTGTTCATTTAATCAGTCTGCTGGACCTTAATTGACACTAATCATGGGAAGGCACAGGCAAGGAAAGCAACATGTACGATGCCCTTTGTGTTCCTGTGGTACACGACATTCCTGCAGGACAACACTGTTGCAGTCATGTATCTGTCATTTCTTTGAAACAGTGTTTAAATGTTCAAATCTGTTGAATTCTCAGGAGTTCAGATATTCAAATACAGGCTAAGTTTTGGGTCCTTTACAGTTCTGGGGAATCAGATCTCCTCCTGAATCTTTTGGATGAACGACGTGGGCAGAAATACACACATACACTGAACATGGAAATACAGACACATGCAGAGAGAGAAAGGGATGAAAGACTGTCGGCTTGTGATTCTCCCTTTCTGTCTTTGATGTGCTGATGAAATGAAGCCCTAATGTACAACAGGTGTGCCATCCACACACAAGGCCTTTTAATCACCTTTCAGCTAATCTCAAATGAACTGGGCTGGACTCCTTTTAAATTGACAAAGTGCGTGTGCTTTCTTTGCTGTTCATTTTCATTAAGCAATGAAGAAAAGAAAAGAGCGTTAGGAATGAAAGAAGCAAGAAATAGGTATGGTGTTAAAAGGAATAATCAAAAAAATAACCACATAAAACCATCTCAAATAAATGCAAATGACAGCCAAGATGATGTTAAACCTTCACACCTCTGAATAATTATCTATCTATGTCTTCACTCACTTGCACAACTTTCCCTAAAGATTCTCCAAATAGCAATTAGAGGACCTGACAAGAAAAGACAAAAAAATAAAAAAAACTTTGAGTAGATTTTCCTAGGCAATGCTTGAAATGACCAAATTGGGCCACAGTTATCTCATTCTCAGGTCCCCAGCAGTGACTCTGTTAATCAGGGCAGTCGAAGCCCAATAGGCAAAAATCAGTTACAGTTCATCATCAACAGCAAACTGCACAGTTGGGCTGTCATGACTTAGTAATTTGGTGAATTATAAAACTTTACATTTGACATACAGTATTGACTGGATTTGATTCCTCTCCATTTGAAAGCCAAATTTCTAAAAGGGAACTTAAAGCCTCACAAAAAGGATCACAACTTTATTTTCTTCTAATAACCTGCTCAGTACCAAACAGGCAATGTTACCGACTATAGCTGGTGAACACAGTGGAGCATTTAGCAGCTGAAAAGTCAGATATTTCCCTCTGAAGTTGGTGGAGACTTTTTTAAAGAGTGAAAAGGATTATAAATGTTGGACCAGGCAGGGAGTTCTGGTCTTCTGAAATGAGGCCAACGCGGAAGTAACTTAAAACTGCATTCTATCAAAAGGCCACCAGGGGGCGACCGTTTTGGTGTCAAAAGGACTTCCGTCTCTATACAAGTCAATGGAGAATTCACCAACTTCTCACTTGATTTCTAACCTCAGTAAACGTTTTCAAAATGTGTTTATGTTCACAGGTTCAGGAGGGCGCCTCATGCTCCTCCTGATGCCCATATAAGTAGAATCTGTGTTTTTTTTTCTTCCCGGCATGCACCTGAAATTTTCAAGATGGCGCTGCTCAGATCCGAAACTATTTGCAGTCCACAAACCAATGGGTGACGTCACGGATGTTATGTCCATTTTATAAACAGTCTATGGATGAAATACAGAATTAGCTGAAGTTGTAGTTGAAGTGGCAGTCAAAATACAAATGCTGTTTTCCTTCATTTCCTTTATGGATGGACATTTTCACAAAAACAACCTTAAAACAATTGTGTGGACTCATATAGTTGTCACACATACAACATTTTCAGATATTGTCACCTTAGGCTCATATTTATTACTATAGAAAAGGCCATTACTGTATAGTCTCTGTCAGTATCCATGCATGACCTGCCCTGTGTACTTGTAGTTATTAGAACCTTTTGCTGTAACTCTTTATTAAATGGAAATCTGAATGGTGTCCTGAAGGCAAAGAAATACATGTTTAATCATAACACTTAACTTCTAGACGAATTAGTTCATGTTTGATTGCATTTCTCCAGAGTACCTTAGAGGCAAATAGTTTGTATTCAGTCAACTCCGAATGTGTTTAATTATATGCAAATCAGCTTTGTCAAGTATGTGAGATAGTGAGTGTATTGTAACACCTTCTTCTGTTGCCTGCAGCCATTCAAAATGTTTCAAAATGAAGTTTCTAGTGTATTTACTTGACATCCAGCAAAGTAAACTTTTGGTAATTTCATACTGGTAAAAGAGAGGATACATTCCTGTATGACGGACACATGTGGGTTATATCATAAGATAAACATGTGAATAAACAATTAAAACACACTAAACATGAGTCTGCAGCAATAAAGCAATAGATACAGTGTTTCCCACAGACCAGGTAGCAATGTGTGGTGCAGGGTCGTACGGAGACCTTTTGAGGGGCAGCGCTGCTCTCCTGCTGCTGACTGTAAGATCTGAGCAGGTAGAAGCTGATTGTTTACTAACTAGAACCAGGGAGCAACAAGGTTAATGATCCACACGGTGACATTATATCATTGATATGACGCAAAAGCGATAGAAAACCGATCGTTTTTTGTGCACGTGCATACGTGCGGATGCACGATTCGTGCCGCCCTCAGCAGGATGCAGCACACACTTTCTAGTTTTATGTAGTGTGAACTGCTCCTACACTTTAGAACACTTTGGTGCGATTGGTCTAATAAGTGTTTGTACGAGAATAACAGGGAGAAAGATGCTATGAGGAGATGAATGAACGGAACAATATTTATATTTCAAAATCGCGTTTAACAAAAAAAAACAAAAAACAACAACCCACACATTGGTCTATGTATGGGAAACACTGAGATAGATAGAGCAATAAACGTGTGTACCTTGATTTAGTACAGACTAAATACAAACATTGTATATTCACTTTTATTAGAATCACTAGTTTGTATGACGTAGAGTACAAAGCATCTCAGAGAATGTTCCAGTAATTTGACATAGAAGAGTTTTCAGTGTGTGTAAATAACAACACTTCAGCCCCAATGTTACTGCTGAGTCAACTCTAGAACTTGCTTTGTAAACTGAATAGAGAGTATCCTTGACACTCTGTGTGTATTCCTGCCAGTAAGTAAGATTTGCAGCAAAGGAGCTTTAGAAAATTACCCTTTGAGTTGCACATTTCCCCTGTGTCAGAAACTGCACTTGTCCTCTGATGCACAGAGCCAAGTAAATCCACACTTAGCTGAAGCATGCAGTTTGTTCGAGTATTATGTTGAAGTGTGCAGAAGGAGCAGAATCCCGGTCCAAAATGAAAACAGATATTGGAGAACTCACATCCATCCTATCCACTTGTGTTACTTTATTCATTCATGTTTTTTCCAGTAAATGGGGTTTCTCCGTCACAGTGTTGATGTCAGCAACTGTCCTAGTTCCTCCGCTGCCTCAATGCTTTGAATGCTTTGGAAAAAATTGGACATGAGCCATTTTCGCTTGGAGATTCTCTAATCCTCAAGTCCCTCAGAAAGTGGAGCATGATGAGAGTTTATCATTTTCTATTCTGTATGGAGCTTCATTTGAAGTCAGCAAATGTTAAACCGAGGATTTAGACCGAATATGATGACGAATCTCAACTATCCTCTTTGTCTGTCTCACTAGGTCCTGTGAGTATCATTTGGTTGCCGCTTGGTTTTATGTGTATTCTTGACAGATCTTCAGTAAGTCAAGGTCAGCAATGGTTGTCATGGAGTAAACAACACAACAACACATTTTGTTGTTATATAAACAAAAGGTGGCATTTGGACACGATATGTTTGAATCTAGTTGGTTCCAAGTCATCCTGAGGGGCAGATGAATGTGAACCTCATGGTGGCACTAGAACAGAGGGGTCAAGGGCCACATACAGACCAATTTGATCTCATGTGGGTCGGATCATTAAAATGATGGAAGGAAGGAAGGAAAAGAAGAGAGGAAGGGAAGATGAAAGGGAGGAAGGACAGATTGAAGGAAGGAAGGAAGGAAGGAAGGAAGGAAGGAAGGAAGGAAGGAAGGAAGGAAGGAAGGACAGATGGAAGGAGGGACAGATGAAACGGAGGAAGGAAAGATGTAAGGAAGAAGGAAAGGGAGCAAGGACAGATGGAAGGAAGGGAGAAATGAAGAGAAGACAAGAAGGAAGGAAGGAAGGAAGGAAAGGAAAGAAGGCTGGAAAGAAATGTGGAAGGAAGAAAGGAAGAGAAGAGAGGAAGGGAAGGAAGGAAGGAAGGAAGGACGGAAGGACAGATGGAAGGAAGGAAAAGAAGAGAGGAAGGGAAGAAGGAAGGAAGGAAGGAAGGCCGGACAGATGGAAGGAAAGAAGGAAGGAAGGAAAAGAACATAGGAAGGAAAGCAGGCCGGATTGCACTCCGCGGCGGGCCAGTTCTGGCCCGCGGGCCGCATGTTTGACACCCCTGCACTAGAGTATTTTAGAGCATGGATATCTGTTTAGACTTTCATGTTATCAAGTTGTAGAGATATTTCAGCCTTGTCCAAAGTGGAATGACCAACAGACAGATTGTCATTCATAGAGCTGTTCTGTCAGTGTGGATAACGAGGGCTTTATAATTAGAGCATTATATTTCAGTCCTGCAAATATTGGCTCTGATTCCCATTTACTTGAATTGAAACCCAAAAGATCAATGTGTTCAACCAATGGAACCGCTGATGTATTGAGTTTGGAAATGGAGAAGTCATTATTCTGTGATCGCTTTGCTCAATATTTGTTTATCTCACATTAGAAACTGTGACCGACCTTTAGTGCTTATGACCTTAAGAGTTTTAATCATAGTTAAACATGTTTGTGTGTTTCTGTATTTATGTACAGAACCAAACCCTTACCTAGTGGTTATAACCATTATAAGAATGTGAGCTCGTTCCTGGGAAAGCTTCCGGTGCATTCTTGTCTGGGAAACATTAGCCACTAGGCTGCTGGAAAAATACATTTGTTCAACTCCAGACACACACACACACACACACACACACACACACACACACACACACACACACACACACACACACACACACACACACACACACACACACACCCTGAAATGAGAATTTAAGCAGGACTGGACATTGTGAAAAGGACTGTCGTAGTTCATCACAAACATTAGCATCTGACGAGCAACACTGGCTCCTTCTCAGAGTCAGAGGAAGGAAGCCAACCATCTGCAGTAAAAGTCCAATACATTTTCTGCTTGTGACCAAAGGCCAGAGGTGTTAAACATGCGGCCCGCGGGCCAGAACCAGCCCGCCAAGGGGTGCAATCCTGCCCACTTTCCTTCCTGTGTTCTTTTCCTTCCCTCCATCTGTCCTTCCTACCTTCCTTTTTTTCCTTTCTTCGTTCCTTCCTCCCTTCCTCCCTTCTGTCCTTCCTTCCATCTGTCCTTCCTCCCTTTCTTCCTCCCTTCCTTCCTTCGTTCCTTCCTTCCTTTCTTCCTTCTGTCCTTCCTCCATGTCTTCCTTCCTTCCTTCCTTCCTTCCTTCCTTCCTTCCTCCTTTCCTTCTCTCTGTCCATCCTTCTTTCCTTTCTTCCGTCTGTCTGTCCGTCCTACCTTTCTTCCCTCCTTGCTTTTGCCTGTCTTTTCTTCCTTCCTTCTTATTTCCTTCCTTCCTTCCTTCCTTCCTTCCTTCCTTCCTTCCTTCCTTCCTTCCTTCCTTCCCCCCATCATTTTAATGATCCGGCCCACATGAGAACAAATTGGTCTGTATGTGGCCCTTGAATGAAAATGAGTTTGACACCTCTGCCATAGGCTCTTATGATCAGTGAAAAAAATATGGCTGCTAATGACTGAAGTGTGTTTGTTGAGGTTTGGGGACAGCTCATTATGTTGGAGGAAGCAGGGAGGCAGTGTGACAAGCATCTTCTCTCATTACATCTCTGTCTTACATTTTCTCTGCACTCACCAACCTCTTCATACATGATGAAATTAAATTAAAGAATGTGGTAGTCTCTGGTCGTGGTCTCTCCTCTGTCCCTCCACCTCGGTTCATCAGTGGTACATGTAGCTCTGGACAGATAGGAAGTGTCAGTAAATATGCATCTTTTGTTGTTTGTGTTCGAAACCGCTACATACTACATACTTCTATACTACATACTTCTATACTACATACTTCTATACTACATACTAAACGACCAGATAGTAAGCAGACCGTTTACACTGTAGTAAACTACACGATAACCCACAATGCATTTCATCCCTACCCGAGCTGAAATCAGCAGGTTGAAGCTGATTTCATTTTAGCTCTAACTCTATAAATAAACCACTTTATCAACATTTCTAACCTTTTTAGGAGAGAAAGTAAAGTAGCCCTTTAGATCCACAATGTGACGCTAATCTGTCCAAATAACACCTGTTTAAAGTTTTGTTCCTGTGAATTCGGAGTTAGCCGTAGCGAGTAACGCACTTCCTGTCATTTTCACAGAATAAAACACCCGTTACCTTTTATTATTAAGAAAACCATAACGATAGCATTGGTGCTTTTATTTTGAAAACAGGAAGCGAACATACCCTCGCTGTAGCTAACGTGAAACCACCGAGGTGTTGATCTGTGACGTTTGTATTTTGGGTTTTTTTCAGAAGTTGCGTTGCATCTTGGGTAATGTGAGTGTGAGTAGTCAGCTCTTGATGCATACTCTGCATTTCTGCTGAATCTAGTAAACCATCCGGGAACTTCTCACATACTCTAAATCACATACTACGTAGTTGAAACACATTAGTAGTAGTAGGAAAGTATGCGGTTTCTAACACACACTATCTCACTACTGGGGCACACAAACAAACAAGAAATAAGTGGACTGCTTCAGTTCAATCTAGGACTCATCAGAAAACTGAATCACCCCCCCCCCTTTTTTTATCTCTCTAATTTTGTCTATGAAGACTTGTAAGAGCAACACAAACCGATGGCATCCTTATATGGGCATCAACTCATCAGGATATGCACTGTCCTGTTTACCACAGTTACATATCAACTTTACTTGAGGATGTTTTTCCTCAGAACAAAGTTTCACTGGGAGGTTGAAGATCTACATTTATGATTAGATATGTTCCATTTCCCTCGTTGTATATTAAACAGAGTATACTGTATATAAAGTCTGCAAGAAAAACAAACAACTCTTCTATTCAAAGTAAAATGATAAAGATAAAAGAGGAGAAATGGCCAAGCTTAAGTTTAAGTTAATGTTTATCGCCTCAAATGAGACTTCATCTGGTCTGCAACTAATCTGCAAAAGAAATAAGGAGTTTGACAGTGGCTGAGAGGTATGAATGGACAAAGTGAATTAGTCCTGCAGGGTGAGGACATGCATGATAGCAGAGGACACATATCATGTAGACAGTCTGCTGAGACGTGGGACACTAGTGGTTGAGAGTGAGAGAGGAGGAAGAAGAAGGTTAGCGACACTGAAAGTTAACAAGTAGCTACAAGAATGAGGGTGTGTGATTTCTGACAGTATATTCTCATAGCTGTGAGAGATGATGTCACACACCTGACATCCTGTCACATGTGAGGAATCATAAACACACATTAACACTATAAATATGTACAGCATACATATGAGAGCCTTTCATTTTTCATTCTTTCTCCTCCTTCTCTTACTGGCTCTACTGTTTTCTTGAATATTTAAACCACTTATTTGCAGCAGATCACTGCTCAGTTTACGCAGTCTGGAAACAGGATAATAAATGTAAAGCTGTCTAAATATAAAGTCAAATATGGCTGACATCTGTTCTGGCACATGTTCACGTGATTAACATATCTCTTGCTTTCTGGTTTCCTCTTCATTGTCTCTAATTAGACACGGATGAATCCCATTTGTCTTTGCGTTGCTTGTCTCCTTTCTTCACACACACGTGCACACGTGTGCACACACACACACAAACAGCACACTGCATGCTAATTTTGAGATGTGTTTTTCGAAGTGTGACATCCTGACTTAATGCTGGTTCCAATGGAGCAGAACCAAGCTCACAGATGTAATGCTCTATTGTATGTTTTCGTGTCTAAAAGGACTTAATGTCAGCAAAGTCTACAGTTAGAGAGAATCATTCTACAAGCATGCTGTATATCCTGTTCAACTATTTTTAATCTACATTTTGAAATGTTCTTGTTTTCCATTTGCAGAGAAAACTGTTAAATGTCAAACATTGTCACTTCTCTGTGTAGAAGTGTAACTGTGCTTTATCCCACTCATGACAGTTGTTGTTGTGTGTCGTCCTGTTGTGTTTCGGACAGATTTGACCGTTTAAGGAGCATACTTCTCCACACATACGTACTCCCAACGTCCTACTGAATACAAAAAAACACATTTTCATTATTTTTCTTAAAAAAAAAAAAAAAAAAAAAAAAAGCCTATTAAGAATCTGTTGTGTTTTGGGTCAGATTTAACCTGATGGTAATTATGGGTTGTTTATGCAGACAAAGGCAAGGCAGTTTTATTTATAGAGCATTTCATACACAGTGGCAACTCAATGTGCTTTATATAAAACAAACATTTAACAGAAACATTTTTAAAAAACAACAAACAAACATGGAATTTGAGAAATAAAATTAAAACCCAATCATAGTAAACACATACATACGTTTGTGTGAATGAGGATATTAGAATAGAGTGAACAGCTTTAGACTGCATGGAAACAACTGAGACATTCTGCTGATTTGAGAGCGTGACTGTTTCTCAATCTTATCTAATGTTTTCCAAAATATTTTGTTTTCCTTTTTGTTTTTTTTGTTTTCTCTAAAAAGTTTCTTTCACCTCAGGGTGCTTAACCAGAGACCTCATCGTCTCCCTGGATATTTTGCCCCATTTCTGTCTCCTCCCATCCTCCCCTCTGTTACTTTACTGCCTCTTCCTGTCTAGCTGTTACATTGCAACACACACACACACACACACACACACACACACACACACACACACACACACACACACACACACACACACACACACACACACACACACACACACACACACACACAACTGAGTGATGTTATTCATTGTGGCCTGTAGTGTAGGATTCATTCCCAAGTCTCTCTTTAAACATTAATGATTTCCCTTGATGGAGCGTTGTTTGGCTTTATTTTAGTTCACCTTTAACTATTCATAGCTGTGTTATATAACGACAATTATGCATCCCGCACAGGAACTAAGTATAGATGAGAGCCCTATGGACTCAGCCCTTAAGAAGGTACAGTAGAGCATGAAATCCACTCGTTTGTTCTTTACTCTGAAACATTACATTTACTCCACTAAACATGCAATGGAGCTGGATAATTGAATTAGCATATAATGTGGCCTTTTTTTAATTACTCAATCATTAGAAGTGTGACTGAAACCTTTAAGACATCCAGCCACTAATTTACTGGCAAACAGTGTTATCTCATTGAAATCTAGTTTGCCATAAATTGATCTTCTACTTTTTAAATGTCAACCATTACTTCATGTATCATATTACTTTTAGTTGGAGACAGCAGCCCATGTAGTGCAACTGAAAATCTTTAAAATATCTTCAGTATTTGAAACTCCCATTATTTATGTATTAGCACATGATGTGATTAGATGAGGTCTGATGAATAGCTTACATGGCGAAACCCTCAGGTCTGATGTAGACACATGGTCGTGTGTGTGTGTGTGTGTGTGTGTGTGTGTGTGTGTGTGTGTGTGTGTGTGTGTGTGTGTGGTTTTATTAGGTGTGAAAGACACGGCCCTTAACATCCTGCTCTTTGATAGGTTTTGATTCAGTGCTTTGATTTGCGACAGAGCAACTTCTAAAAATAGCATTTAGAGGAAGAGAGAGAGAGAGGAGAGAGAGAGGAGAGAGGAGAGAGAGGAGAGAGAGAGAGGAGAGAGAGAGAGGAGAGAGAGAGAGAGAGAGAGAGAGAGAGAGAGAGAGAGAGAGAGAGAGAGAGAGAGAGAGAGAGAGAGAGAGAGAGAGAGAGAGAGAGAGGGAGAGAGAGAGAGAGAGGAGAGGAGAGAGAGAGAGAGAGAGAGAGAGAGAGAGAGAGAGAGAGAGAGAGAATGAAGGACATTCACTGCTTTGGTGTCCAGAGAGTTAGTTGCATTTGATCTCTTCTCTCTACATTTTTAATACATCCTATTCTTACAGTTCCCCCTTTCACTCTCGCATCTCTGTCTCTCCGCGATTCCATCTTTCTTTCTTTTTTTTCATTTCCCCCCTCCTTCACCAAATCCCTCTTTGCCCCACTCTCTTTCTCACCTCTCCTCTCTCTCTCTCTCACTCTCTCTCTCTCTCTCTCTCTCTCTCTCTCTTCTCTCTCTCTCTCTCTCTCTCTCTCTCTCTCTCCCCAGTTCACTGTCTTTGCACACACATTGGCACACACGTTATTAACGAGCTAGGGGAGAAGCTGGGACCCGCAGCAACAACACAGACAAGAAACAGAACAAAAGGAGGAGAAAAGAAGCTCTGACACATTCAGAAAACGGACAGGAGGGAAAAAAAGAAAAAATCACATATGGTCACATGGGATTAGCAGCTGGTATCTATCGCGCTGTGCACATGTGCTCTGTCAGTGTGTGTGTGTGTGTGTGTGTGGATGAGCGTTGACATTCTTTACCTTACTCTGGGACACACACCAACAATAACACACTTACATACTCACACAAGCAGACGAGCACACAACGTGTCCAGATGCCTGTGTCTAAGGTAATGTTTTCATCTTCTGAGCTTTTCCACTGTTGTTGTTATGAAGGTCAAACTGAGAGACTTCTAATAATGTCTCTGTGTGTAGTGGAGATTAGGATTATTGTGTTTGTGTGTGTTTGCATTCTTGTTGAAAATGATGTAAATATATGATACATGTCAGTTTCATTGTGCTGAGGTTGTGCGTGTAAGTACCACTATGTCCTGTAGATGCTTAGGTGAAATCACAGCTATTTGTGCATTACTCACATTTATATTTAAATAAATAAATGTTGCATTGGACAGTAATTCTTTTGAGATGAAATGGTAGAAGTTGCACAAAATTACTATAAACAAAATTATGTGATCATTTTATTCAAGAAACGTTGCTAAAATTGACTCGATATCAGTGTTTTGACAGCAAATACTTTTGGGTTAAATGCTAACAAGCTCACAGTGTGTCAGACATCTGCTTTTTGAAGAGTATTGTTGGTGATGGATGGAAATGTTTGACAGGAACAACCGTGAAGTGAGACAGCAGGTGTGCGTGTCTTGTAGATTTACCTTTCACGGTTAAATGTTGCTTGTCACACCGAGGAGATAAGAAGAGAACTTTTCTCCCGAGTAGCACTTAAAGGCTCTTGAGATAACAGAGTGAGAGCGGATTGAGTGAGTAAAGAAAGAGAGTGTGAATGAGTGAGAGAAAGAGAGAGAGAGAGAGAGAGAGAGAGAGAGAGAGAGAAAGAGAGAGAGAGAAAGCATAACATGAGGTTCAATTAGCCGCTCATTCACAGATTTACAGGTCTTTGTAAGACTTGTAAGAGATATACAGTACTGCTCATTGTTACATTTGCAATTGTAGTTAAAGTTGGGTTGGATCATGTAATGTATTCAGAGTTTCAATAGAATACTTGGCCAGATGTTTTATCTTGTTCACTTATTCTTTGGTCAGATATTTGCATAATGTATATATTAAACATTTGTTCTGTTTGTATTAAGACAAAGTTTCTTGTACAGCTGTTCACATAACTCACTATTTAACTCACCACTAAGCAGTGATGCATTAAGAAGTTTGGCTTATTTTGCAATATGCGAGTGTTATTTTGGTGTTGGTAAAACTCGGATATTGTATTGATATTGATTTTATATTGAAAAACCCACAAAAAAACCCAGAAGTACACAGTCCAATTTAAAATAGATGTACAGTATTGTGTGTTTAAGTCATAGACTGTATATAAAATGGACGTAACATCCGTGACGTCACCCATTGGTTTGTGGACTGCTGCTCGGAGGCCAATAGTATCAGATCTGAGCAGCGTCATCTTGAAAATTTCAGGTGCATGCTGGGTAAAATAAAAACAGGGATTCTACTTATATGGGCATCAGGAGGAGCAAGAGGCGCCCTCCTGAACTGTGAAACCAATCAACCTGTCAATCACGATGTAGCCACGCCCTAATGCATACCCTGCTTTATCGTCACATATAAAATCAGGGAGGCCAAAATGTCCCAAATGAACATCATACTGCATTGAAGAAGGCTTTAAACTAGCGATTGAGACCATAAACACATTTTGAAAACGTTTACTGAGGTTAGAAATCAAGTGAGAAGTTGGTGAATTCTCCATTGACTTGTATAGAGACGGAAGTCCTTTTGACACCAAAACAGTCGCCCCCTGGTGGCCTTTTGATAGAATGCAGTTTAAGTTACTTCCGCGTTGGCCTCATTTCAGAGGACCAGAACTCCCCGCCAGGTTTAAGTGAGTAAGTGGCACAGAGCTGGGAAATTAGCAGAATGAAAGTTCAGGGCACTAATGCTGCCTGTAGTCCAGCAGAGTTAGTTTATGAATCACAGAATTTTTTTTCTGTGGTTATTTTCAGTTTAGGAACTACAGCCACACACACTAGCCTGATTCAGAGGAAAGTGGGCTAACATTTCCAAGCTATCTTAAGGGTCATGATGTCTGTCCTGGTCCTGCCTCTGTGTAGTATTGTTAGAATAGAAATGGTGCATTGATGTCATCCAAGTCAAGGATATTGTATCAAGCTATGACTCAGTGCAATTAGTGTCTAAACGTATATCTATATATAGCCGTACAATACATATATCTACAGTGACCTATACAATAAATAATAATGGAACTGCC
>NC_084984.1:1972413-1984464 GCF_963691925.1 Scomber scombrus | reverse complement strand
GGTAACTTCCTTCCACAGCCCATTTTGGCTTTAAAAATACCCCATATTTTGGGATTCCCAAGGCTGACAAGCATGCATGTATTTGGCATCTGTGGATCTGACAGGGGAATAAAAATTGTCTGCATGCAAATGAATTATACTGCATCTGTGTACAGTAGCAGCTTTGCCCCTTTTATCATTAAGACCACATTCACCTACATGTACACAGACCTGAGCAGAAGCACAAACTAGGCAGTGATCGTGGATGCAGTTGGTAATACAGCCCAGTCAGCGGGGCCCAATTTGGTTGTTTTTCTTTTACCTTCCAAACCATTAAGCATTTTTTTCCTCTAGAATTTTTCTTTCCTTTTGGCTTTTTGTGATTTTCTTTTTAAGCCCACATGGACTCCAAGGAAATGAAAGTAAGCAGAACCAAATCCAGGAAATGTGGTAAACCTCTCCATCTGCTAATGTACTATCTCTGCTTTGTTTTATGCCCATTTAGAGTGCTTATATCATTTATCTTATCCCCAACCTTCTGTTTAAAAAATAAATAGTCTCTTAACTGATGCATTAGCAGCAGGGAAGCATAAAGCAGAGAAGTTGAATGTTTCTCTTAGGGAACATTTTCGTGTTATCTTTTTTGGTGCATTTGTTTCTTCTATTGGACAGAGACAGGAGTAGAGAGGAACTGGGGATGAAAAACAACAAAGGAATCCTGTTCTCTCTTTATTGCACATAAAGAATCATATAAAATGACCTGAAAGTAAAAATCACTGAGGCTCACTAACTCATGTCAGAAAAATGTCAGTAACCAGTGTGGCTACCCGCTGGCCTTTAACACAAGTAACAGGCACAGTCACTAACATGATAAAGCATGGTGGAGTTAGCTGGCCACCAAGGCATTAAATCACATCTTCACAGTGAACTGAATCCAATCTTTTGCAGTTTGATCCTTGACCACAAAGACGAACTAAACACTGTTTGGAAATTCATACCCATATAGTAGTTTTATTGTTATAGACAGCATGTTCTGTCAAATGCTGTCTGAGTGTTAGTGTTAGGAGATCATGAACTAGTGAGACCCCTAATCCTGTTAATGGTGCATCTACATGAAACACCAACACTGAGATTTAGCCCTCTCCTCTCCTCTCCTCTCCTCTCCTCTCCTCTCCTCTCCTCTCCTCTCCTCTCCTCTCCTCTCCTCTCCTCTCATCTCCTCTCGTCTCCTTTCCTCTCCTCTCCTCTCCTCTCCTCTCCCCTTTCCTCTCCTCTCCTCTCTTCCTCCACCTCTCCTCCTCCTCCTCCTCCTCCTCTCCTCTCCTCCTTTCCTCTCCTCTCCTCTCCTCTCCTCTCCTCTCCTCTCCTCTCTCCTCTCCTCTCCTCTCCTCTCCTCTTGTCTCCTCCTCTCCTTTCCTCTCCTCTCCTCTCCTTTCCTTTCCTTTCCTTTCCTTTCCTTTCCTTTCCTTTCCTTTCCTTTCCTTTCCTTTCCTTTCCTTTCCTTTCCTTTCCTCTCCTCTCCTCTCCTCTCCTCTCCTCTCCTCTCCTCTCCTCTCCTCCGTGCCCCTCCTCTTGCCTCTCCGCTTCTTCTCCTCTCCTGTCCTGTCTCTGTGTCTCTGCCCTCATCTATTTACTCATCTCATTGCCATTCACTCCCCTCCTCCCTTTTGCTAGTCTCATCCACTTTGTCTCCTCCATCTATTCACTGTCTGACCCTGCATCCCTCTCCCTCTGCCTTTTAGCATGGATTGTGTTTCCTTTCTTAATTGAGGCACTGACAAAGATTGTGTTGTGTTGAATCATTGATGACTTTGGGCCATATTCAAGTACACGTTTATCATACTTGCACACACATAAACAAGAGCACAGAGGCTGAAAAGATACACAGGCTTAATGTGAAGCTGCTTGATTTTGTGTGTGTTAGAGTGTGTGTCCAGTGTGTAAGTGTGAGAGGGAACAAGTGTATCTGACAGGAAAGGTGGCGACATTGTGTCTCAAGTCATATCTTCAAGAGGCAGGGTATATGTGTGTAAGAGAGAGAACAAGAGATGAGAGTCGGCAAGGTGGAAAAAAAGAAAAGAGAACATGAGTCTGTGCAAATCTTAGGTCTAAACGTATGATGGATAAATAGAGGAATAAATATGTATGCTTTAATTGCCAAATCAACATGTTCATACCGTGACAAGCCACTGAAAGTCATCATTTTCTAAAAGTGACTCACTGTTCTGACTTGGACCTCCATGAAGGAAGAAAGAGCAGGGAATGGGTGGGGTTAAGAAACCTGGCTTTAATTCCACTTTTCCTCGCTGGGTGCCTCTATGAAAGTGCATTTCATTCTAAAAATACCCCTCATACACCCTGTGCATCACTGAGAAGTCTTGATGCCTTGGTTGTAGCACTACTGTGAACCATTTAGATAGGATCACAGAAAGGTTAAGAGCGAGTTAGGAGAGAAAATGAGAGGTCTGGATCACCTTGGGGCAGTAGTGTATATCCATGAAGATTGATGCAAGTCAAGTTTATATTTATAGCCCTGAGTCACAGTGCCATATTGGGAAAACAGTAAATGAACCCGACACCACCCAAACAAACAAGCAATAAAAATGGTCTGAGAAGCCTTTGGTACTGTTGCTCAGATCAGGGTTTTAGTCATGATGAAGCATCCTGAAAAATGAAAGGAGCGGAGGTCCGCAATTAGGTGCAGCCAAGGAATGGTTTTTCAGGACTGTTTATCAGTATGTTCTGAATTCTTTAATTTGTTTTAATATTTTGTAAAATTTGGAAATAGATTCATGAAAAGTTGTAAAAAGTATTGACACATTTAAACCTATATTGACACTCCTTTAAGCCCTGTTTAGACTGTACATAAATATGGACATGCGTCTTCACTTTCTACCTCTATGCAAAAGTGAAGCCAAAATATCTTCTTTTAGGGAACCGCCATCTTGCTTGTGTGACATCATTTGGAGCCTATGTAATTCAGGTGGCAGGATGATGGTGAACAATGGGGACTTTGACAAACATCAGCATGATAAAAAAAAACTACCTCAAATGATAGAATCATATTTGGGAAACATTTATTTGACGTGTATTTTGACTTTTTAGTTTGACTCATATCCCATCCGCTAACACAGAAGGGGTGGGATTTATGGCCTATACTGCAGCCTGCCACTAGGGGGTGATAGAGATGTTTTGGCTTCACTTTTGAGAAACTGTCATGACATCTATATATACAGTCAGTGGCTGGACCAATGAGCTGAAAGACGGTATAAAACACCATTAAGGTGAAAGGAACTGCAGAGTAAGGTGATATTTCTCTGTGGGTTTGTCAATACAAGCGACTCCTTTTACATACAAGTAGTCATGTGATCCATTGTTAATATAAAAATATTGATTATAGCAGCTTTATAGTTATGCAAGACACATATCTATTTGACTGGTTACTTAGATCACAGTTAAAGTCGGTTTTATTACATCCTTTATTCTTCCACTAAGTTGTCTGACTTAATTTCAGGACTACGTTCAGCGTTTAACACAAACGTATTAAATTAGCCTCTTGCATGGTGCACACCAAGGTGCGGTATCGGTTTTCTCTCCACATGGGATGATTCATTATCAGCTGGTAGATCCTCCACCCGACACATTTGGTAGAGGGCCAGATTTGGCTCAGGGACAATTATGTGTCAACCCCTAAAATACAAGTATGAACTGAAATTCAGAAACTGAAACTGTGGTGAAATATTGTGCAAAAGTTTGCAAAGGATTATTCCGTGTATAGTGGTAGGTGTCTTTAGTTTTGAGAGTAAATGACAGTATTGCAGATATTTTCATTGTGGGACAATATGTACACAAAAGAGAAAAACAATACATAATGTTGATGTTTTCATATTGTTGCAGGAGACACATTGACCCTCATTTCAGACAGTAGTGTCCTGTATCTAAACATATTGTAGTAACATTGTGTTCATAGGAGATCATTCACACAACTCAATATGAAAATACCCACACATTTCACTTCTTCTTCCTACACTATAAAGCAAAACCACTATAGACTGATTTCATTTTTTGGCACACACACTCTTTTGTATTTGTTTCAGTTCATGTGTCACAATTTCAGAAAGTATGGTTAAGATATGTTTAAGACATGAGCACCTGAATAAAATGAAGCACAAAAAGTTCAAGAATACAGGGCGAAAGTTTAGAGGCGAGTGCAACGAGGGCAACAGTATCTGGGGAAACTAATTTAAGCATCAAAAGTACACAAACAGCTTGTGAAATATCATGAGAGCTGACTGAGAGGGAGCAAAATCATCTCCAATTAGAGCAGAGCGTCTTGTGACTGCAGCTTGTCATCATGGGTTAACTTGACCAGCACAATGAGGCCCTTCACAAGACTTACTGCAGATTTAAAGAAGGTGGAATTGATTTGTAGACTGAGCTGAAATCCACTCGTGGTTGTTTTGAATAACAAATATTTGTGGTACCACAGTTTATTTTTGTGAACTCCACTTAAGTTCCTGTCTATGTCAATTATCCGTGTTCATAGCCACTCTAAACTTACTGTTATGTAAAAATAAAACATACCACTTAATGAACGTCAGTGAAATCCTGCTTTGCTTTTGGACACTGGGTGAAAAATTGTGAGCTGATGCCAAACATCCCTTTCTGTTCAGCCAAAACAACAACTTACCCTTTTCTTTGCTTTATTGTTGATGTTAAATTTTTACAAAAGTTGTAAGGATCTCCAACAAATACCATGATTTTGTATTAATGGGCTTACTTAATACCAGGCGGGGAGTTCCGGTCCTCTGAAATGATGCCAACGCGGAAGTAACTTAAAACTGCATTCTATCAAAAGGCCAGCAGGGGGCGACCGTTTTGGTGTCAAAAGGACTTCCGTCTCTATACAAGTCAATGGAGAATTCACCAACTTCTCACTTGATTTCTAACCTCAGTAAACGTTTTCAAAATGTGTTTATGGTCTCAATCGCTAGTTTAAAGCCTTCTTCAATGCAGTATGATGTTCATTTGGGACATTTTGGCCTCCCTGATTTTATATGTGACGATAAAGCAGGGTATGCATTAGGGCGTGGCTACGTCGTGATTGACAGGTTGATTGGTTCACAGGTTCAGGAGGGCGCCTCATGCTCCTCCTGATGCCCATATAAGTAGAATCCGTGTTTGTTTTTTTCCCAGCATGCACTTGAAATTTTCAAGATGGCGCTGCTCAGATCCGATACTATTGGCTTCCAAGCAGCAGTCCACAAACCAATGGGTGACGTCACGGATGTTACATCCATTATATATACAGTCTATGCTTAATACTTATTGTTTTGCCTACGTCTGTGTCTGTAGTAATCTTTTAGTTGTTTTGGACTCTACACTGACTTCTTTGATTCTGATCCTACCAGAGATAACAGCTTTGTGGTTTTTCTTTCCTTCAGCTACCATCATCAAAATCACTTTGTCTACTTGTTTGGTTAAATTGACTCTTAAATGGCTGCCTAATCTAGGACAATTGCAACACAGTTGTTTTCAGACATATCAAATATTTTGCTTTCATTTTTTAAAAATAACTTTGTGAGCTTAATGAATGATAAGCCAATTTTAAAAAATAGGATTTCAGGTTTAGAATGATGACTAGGCTTCAAAAAATTAGTCTTTAGCTAGTTCCTTTATATTTCATTAGGCTTGGGTTTTTATCCAATTTTATATATTATATGCTTCATAAAGATGCCCAATCTGTGAAGGCAAATTCTGAGTGACTTCCTCTCCCCCTAAAAAGGAGGGTTTTTGTTTTTTTTTGGTCTTGGTCCATAAGCAATTTCCTGTGGTGAAGCACCACTTGGGTTGATAGCTAACATTTCCAACTCATTTTAACCCAATTATATTTTAACTTTCCACTTCAGATTTTATTTCAATGCCTTAACCGGGTGCTTGTAATGTTTAATTTTGACTGGAGCACAGCCAGCTGATGTTGATAAGCTCCCTTTCTGGCCAAATCATGATAAGAGAAAATTTAAAAATCTGCTGATGCCAGAATCAACATGTTTATGAAAATGTGTGAATATCTTGACCCATTGATTCATTTCTTGAACCCATGTTGTCTTCATGAATCTACACAATATGATGACTTCACAATATATTATTTAACTAGTTGTTATTATGCTAAAGTTATAACCATTCTTATTGTGAGTCATACATTAAATTGCAGCACCCTGGCATCAGATGTAAACATTCCTGAAGTTTTCTGCATAAGTTTATAAACATTTCCTTAATTCAGCTTGATATATTCAGTATCACCAAAAACTTTAGTCAAATTTCAAATAAAATTGAGTGGGTTTGGCTGATGTTTCCCACTCAGGATACATTTGTAATTATCCATCTACTGCAGGCTCTGCGGGCTGGAAGAGGTTAAAGAAGCATTAAAACCAGGCGGGGAGTTCCGGTCCTCTGAAATGAGGCCAACGCGGAAGTAACTTAAAACTGCATTCTATCAAAAGGCCACCAGGGGGCGACCGTTTTGGTGTCAAAAGGACTTCCGTCTCTATACAAGTCAATGGAGAATTCACCAACTTCTCACTTGATTTCTAACCTCAGTAAACGTTTTCAAAATGTGTTTATGGTCTCAATCGCTAGTTTAAAGCCTTCTTCAATGCAGTATGATGTTCATTTGGGACATTTTGGCCTCCATGATTTTATATGTGACGATAAAGCAGGGTATGCATTAGGGCGTGGCTACGTGGTGATTGACAGGTTGATTGGTTCACAGGTTCAGGAGGGCGCCTCATGCTCCTCCTGATGCCCATATAAGTAGAATCCGTGTTTGAGGCTTGTATGTCATTTAAGCTAGAGAGAAATTTACAGTAGGTTAAAATGTTAGAAACATATCAGAGTGAAGATGGATGGGTTACTGGTTCTAACACTTTGAAGCAGTTCTGAATTTCTGCAAGAGTCTTGGCTTGTTTCTTTATTCCAGAGTACCTGAGGGCACAATACCAGCTTACTTTTACTGAATCTGTGAAGCCAGCTCCAATGTAGTACAGTAATTTGCAGTATTGGGGCGAGAAGAACAGCAGTATATCACATTCTCTGAACTCACTGGAACTAATATTACTTTTTTTCCTCATTTTGCTATAAAACAGATATCAGCTGTCTCTCTCTGTCTCTCTGTGTGTCTCTCTCTCTCTCTCTCTCTCTCTCTCTCTCTCTCTCTCTCTCTCTCTCTCTCTCTCTGTCTCTCTCTCTCTCTCTAAAAAATGGCCTGCAACATCAGACATTAATTCCATGTAGCACCTTACAGTAAAATACAACCCGCTTTGTGTTGAGGACACCTCATGAGGCCTAGATGGAAAGACTGGAATGTCAGATATGTCAAATACTTTTTTTACCCTCATAGTTTGACAAAGTCCATGACATGCTCTGTGTTGCCATGGTTTCTGACATCTCTGATCCAGGAAGTCTTTTTATGGCCCTTCCTGCTCGATCTCGCAGGTCATGGTAGACAGAATGCTGAGATCAGGCAGGGTTCAGTATGTGGGCCGTCTCTTGGATAAGTCGCAGCTGGACTATCATCACTCAATCTGACATTGTGACCTTCTCAGAAGACGTAAATGTCACCTCATTTGATCCTGTCATTACAACTTGGTCACACTAACATGTAGCATGACAGATATATTTAGAATCAAATACAACTTGATCGATTCTGTAGAAAGTGCATTTAATGTCAAAACAGATTTTACTAACTATCCTCTCCTGCTGTCTCTCTCTGTTCCCTTCTGTAGATGTTGGAGCCTAAGGTGGATGCCCCCTCTTGTGAGCTGGGCGGAGTAGCAGCAGATCGTGGAGATGTGTGCCTCCACCTGCCCCCACGCAGTTCAGAAGGTGAGGAAAGCAGCCTGTATCCCTCCAGCCCCTCAGAGCCTCCAACCCTGGGTAGTCCTCACCCCTCAGAGCCACTCACCCCTTTGGATGAGGTTTACATGCCCCTTGGAAGTCTGGTGGGATCCGAGGAGCGGCATAAGGTGCCTCCTACACCACCTCCGTCCACCGAGGGTGAGGATTGCAAAAGTATCGAGGGAAACGAGATGGAGATCTGGAGAGAGGAAAAGGATGTGGAGAAAATGATAGAGGAAGAAGATGAGAGGGAGGATTGGGCCAGCAGAAAGAGTGCTGGAAGTGAGGGGGAAGAGAAAGAAGATGATGATGGAGAGTATGAAAGAGACAGGAATGAAGAGGAGGGCAACCTAAACCTGGTTGCGTCAAACACAGATGAGGACAATGCCTCGGAGCCGCCTGACACCAATGCTCCACCCTCCTCCTCCTCATCCTCATTTGTCATCCCCGAGCTGCGCCTCGATCGCTCCTTCAGTGCCGATGCCCTCTCCTCACCCAACACTGATGAAGAAGAGTATGATGAAGACGACGACGACGAGTCTGAAGACGAGGACGATGAAGATGACAGTGACGATGCATACCTAGAGCGTACTGACAGCAAGCGCCGGAGCATGGTTGAGGGCGCCACCTGTGAGAAACATGGTGGAGGAGGGCTAAGTGTGCAGAACTCTCTTCGCAGGCGCACCCACAGTGAAGGGAGCCTCCTGCAGGACCCCCGCACAACATGCTTCACCTCCGACAATGCCATCAACTGCTTGGAGGTGGGAGGAGCTCACCACAAGGGCGGCTGGACACTCCCTTCACCCAAAACCCTGAAGAAAGAGCTGACCAAGAATGGAGGCTCAATGCATCAGCTGTGTATGCTGTTCTCTGGAAGGAAGGTAAGCAGCTTCACACTAAAATAATATCATATATGCATGCAGGATTAAAGTTATACAATTACAAAGAAATCATATAAAATTCAGCAGCTGTCTATGGTACCATGGTTATCACACACACACACACACACACACACACACACACACACACACACACACACACACACACACACACACACACACACACACACACACACACACATGTTTTACTTAATACTGGGATATTTAAACACAATCACTCATAAATACAGAGAGTATCCATATACATACACATTTCATCAGCACTACTTGATTCATTGGATATTTGAGTCGTTTTAGTTCCCTGGTTTATGTGGAAAGAGTGACATCAAGTGGTCATTTACAGAAAGTGCACAAGAATCTTGCTATCAATGTGTTAGTGTCAAGTTTATCTACTGTAATACCAAAACATAAATATTCATATGTCTGAATATAATATTGGATTCTAGTCTGAATCATTTGATTAACTGTGTGGCACATGAAAAGGCACTCAACCTAATTTGCATTTATATGATATATAGGTGTAGTAGTTTTCCAAGTTGTCCAACAGAGGGAAGCATGCATCACATCCTGTTAGACCAGCAGCCTCACATAAGTGCCTTGTCTCATATTACTTAAGCTGAGGTTGAGTAATGAACAATGATTAAGAAATCAGAGTGTCTCAGCATTTACTCGTTAACTGTGAAGTAATACGTGTTATCATTTTCCTAGAAATGTGACTGCAGATAGAGGAATGCAGATAGGTCATCTTCTCTGCCACCAATTCTCCCAGTTTCACTTTTAACAGTAACGATATTTGAACTTTCACACCTTCACACTTACAGTATTTCATCAGTACGCAATTGCTGATGACTGCTTCTGGGTTTGAGATAAATGGAGAAAAAATAGAAGAGAAAGATTAAAATAATGATACCCGAGCTCAACAGATTTCCCCATACACCTACTGTAATGATAGAGAGAACAAAAATGACAGAGGTGATCAAGTGCTCACTTTATCATAGTAGAATATCAGAAGCACTGCTCCTTTTTTATCTATCTCTTCTTCCAGCAAGTCTGTCAGCACACTCGGCAGCCTTAAATGGCAGTGTGTGTGTGAGCTGTGCAGAGGGAGGAATGCAGCAGACAGGGCTGGAGCATATTGGTCTTGGCAGATTCAAGGGTAATTTTACTACCTATTGGCGTCATGGACACAGTTCCTTTGAGGCCTGTGTTTCCATTATTTAAAACCATCCGTCATCCCCGTCATTCATAAATCTTGTGACATCTCAAGGTACAGAACGTGAGCATGTGTGTGTGTGTGTGTGTGTGTGTGGCCACCTCTGACCAACAGAACATAATGGGAATGGGATCACTAAAAATCAGTAACACTGATTCATGAACAAGCACATACTGACTTAATGTCATTACACCTTTGAAGTTGGCAAAGCTCACTGCTGTTCATTTTTAGCACTGCAGTGTTCCAGTTCATTCCTGTCAGTTCTTAAATATCACTACTGTGCACATTGTCTAAGTAATAGGGGGAAAAAGAAGTAAAGGAACCATTTTCTTAAATATATGAAGGTAAAGGCTAAAGCTAAATTACAACAGAATGTTAACAGAATATTAGCTCAAATATTATGAGACTGAACAACACGAGATCACTCAGCCAAGTCAGATGTGAAGGCAAAGCAGTTTTATTTATATAGAGCATTTCATACACAGTGGCAACTCAATGTGCTTTATATAAAACAAACATTTAACAGAAAAAAAACATGGAATTTGAGAAATAAAAATAAAACCCAATCATAGTAAACACATACATACCCCCCCCCCCCACACACACACACACACACACACACACACACACACACACTAATAATAAAAACAAAGTACAGAAACATAGAAAGAGAGAGAAATAAAATACTATAATAGAGCATTAAATATAAGGTTGCAGCATAAAATAATGATTTTCTTTAAAATCATTAAAAGGACATAGAGTGAAAATGAAAGATTAACATTTAAAGTGCTTTGAAATAAAGAGTTCAATCATAAGCACAGGAGAAGAGAAGTGTTTTTAACCTGATTTATAAATATTGTAGTGTAGAAACAATGAGCATTAAGAATCCAGCAGTTACAGTACTGAGATGTAGTGACTGATCAAACTGATTTACCAGATTTTACTGAAGCTTATTTATTAAAGTCCATTTATTACTACTATTGATCATAAATATAAATGATCATAAACAACATTTTGAGTTAGTTTTGAGTCAGAATTAAGACTGTAATGAGTTTGACAGCACTTTATGTCTATGTCTATATGCATTAGAGTGAAAGTAGCGTGATGGAGGAAGAGACACAGTTTCATAATGTAAAGATCTCCCCCACCACCCTCGTCTCTTCCTCTCTTTCACCTCTCCTTTCTCTTGCCAAGCACTGTTTACTTACCCTTTGTAACTGTATGTAGGCCAATAACAGCTTTGTCCTTTGTGCTATTGTGAGACACAAATCTTTTAGGAATTAATATTAATTGAGGACAAGATTCTGGCTTTGTGCAGTGTCATCAGGGGACCTTGAGGGGAGGGGGGGGGCATGAGAGAGCACTACTGGTCCAAGAACTGATCCCTGTGGTACATCACATGACTAGTGAGCCTTGTGGGAAAGTCATCAGTTTATACAGGGAACTTGACAGGAAATTATTAGGTCCGGGACTTTAACGCGTTAATTAAGATTAATTAATTACACAATAATTAACGCGTTAAAACAATTGACGCATTTTAATCGCACTTATTTTTGCACCGCGGAACGTTTCTCACTAGATGAGTTTCAGGCGGACCGATTATACCGGAGCACCAACTAGCGTAGTTCAGACAACAACAAACCACAGTGAACATGAACAAAGTAGCTGATGAGACGCTTTGGTTGGACCCGTGGATGGAAGTGTGGATAAGAGCATGGTTGTGTGCAAGCTATCGAGCCTCAAGTATCACCTCAATGCAAAACATATAGCAGCTAGCATGGACGCTAGTGTGGTAGCTAGCGTGGACGTTAGCCCGACTCCGAGTACAAGGACCCACACCCAACCCACACTCCACCAGTTGACTGGTTTGAGGACGAGGGTAACTAAGAAAAAAACAAAGTATTATAGTTTACAGAAGGTCTACCTACCTATAGGCTACCTGAATTTCTGAAATGTACTATATTTCTAAATATGCTATTGCTACACTTAATGGCAAAAATTGCACTGGTCTGTTGGACTTGAACAAAAATAAACAATATTTGTGTTGCTTAAGCTTATGTATTC
>NC_084984.1:1867413-1964913 GCF_963691925.1 Scomber scombrus | reverse complement strand
AAAATCAGGGAGGCCAAAATGTCCCAAATGAACATCATACTGCATTGAAGAAGGCTTTAAACTAGCGATTGAGACCATAAACACATTTTGAAAACGTTTACTGAGGTTAGAAATCAAGTGAGAAGTTGGTGAATTCTCCATTGACTTGTATAGAGACGGAAGTCCTTTTGACACCAAAACGGTCGCCCCCTGGTGGCCTTTTGATAGAATGCAGTTTTAAGTTACTTCAACGTTGGCATCATTTCAGAGGACCAGAACTCCCCGCCTGGTCTGGACATGGAAATTAAGGATTAAAGACGGGCAGTGCTTTGACACAGATACAGCAGAATGGAATAATAATGTTATTGAACACTGTGGTTAGTGAAGAGAGTGGGCACACCGTCAACTCTGCAGATGCAAGTTCAATTCCAAATCTGTACAATGAGTTTTGATGAGTTCATTTTCACCTTTCATTAACATCAAACTAATGATTTACTTGTCTAAATTGCAACCAGGTATCACTGTGTTAGGATAATGTGTGTATTGTTTAATATATAAATAATACCTGAGAGAACAGTATTAGCAATAATATCACTTAAAAATGTCTGTTTCATCAAACCAATAAGATATTTCAAAGTCAAAGTCAAAGTCGACTTTATTGTCAATTTCTTCACATGTAGCAGACATACAAAGGAATGGAGAAGACGTTTCTCACTATCCCACAGTGGAACAGATAAGACAGATGTTTCCTAACACTAAAGAGTAAACATTAAAGTGCACAACAGATAAGACAAATAAAATTAAAAAATAAATAAAACATAGAATGGATAGGCAGTAAGATAAAATAAGATTTTGGAGTGTACTTTTTTATATGTAGGAAGTAGCAGCTTAAGTTTCTGTATAGTTAAGTTGTGGTAGTATAAAAAGGCAGTAATAGCAGCAAAAAGTTCTATGAGATGTATATTTTTAACAGATATAGTGCAAAAAGAACATTTAATAGCAGCAATTTCAGTCTGTGTGTGTGTGGGGGGGGGGGGGGGGGGTGTCAGCTTTCTGACAGCCTGGAGGATATGGCTGGAGGGAGTGAAGGGAGAGAGTTTAGGTTTCTGACAGCCTGGTGTATGAAACTGTTTCTGAGTCTTTCGGTGCGGCCACGGAGGCTCCTATACCTCCTTCCAGAGGGTAGGAGGCTCCTATACCTCCATCCAGAGGCTAGGAGGCTCCTATACCTCCTTCCAGAGAGTAGGAGGCTCCCATACCTCCTTCCAGAGGGTAGGAGGCTCCTATACCTCCTTCCAGAGGGCAGGAGGCTCCTATACCTCCTTCCAGAGGGCAGGAGGCTCCTATACCTCCTTCCAGAGGGTAGGAGGCTCCTATACCTCCTTCCAGAGGGTAGGAGGTTCCCATACCTCCTTCCAGAGGGCAGGAGGCTCCCATACCTCCTTCCAGAGGGTAGGAGGCTCCCATACCTCCTTCCAGAGGGTAGGAGGGTGAACAGACTGTGTGCGGGGGGGCTGGTGTCATACACCATAGAGGCAGCTTTACAGATGAGGCGGGTGGTGTATGTGTCTTGTAAGGAGGGGAGTGGGAGTGGGGCACCAATGATCTTACCAGCTGTGTTCACTATGCGTTGCAGTGCTTTCCTGCTGAATGCAGTGCAGCTACCGCCCCACACAGTGGTGCAATATGCAATTTGATATATTGTTATTCTATTAAAAAGGAAAACAGTCACTTAATGATGGAACTGGGTGAAAACACACTTTGTGATCTAATTGTTGATAAATTGCAAATTAAAGCACCTGAATCCAGTGATTGCACCTTGAAACGCTCGTTCATTTAGCTTCAGGTAGCTGTTTGCACATTGCTACATCAGCATGTTTGAATTTCAGACACACGCAACGGTGTAACAGCACATGCAGGAATAGGACACAGAACACACACACTCACACTCCCCATGAGGCAGGAGTCAGGGTGAACAATGCTGGAGGGATGATGGGAGCACACATGCTGTCCTCACAGAACCAGAACAGGGTCAAGGGAACAATCGGCCTCGGAGGAAGAGAAAGGGAAATCAGAGTTCACTCCTTAATGTTAGAATAAGACATTATGAAATAAAACATTTAATTGGGTTGAATGTCCTTTTTCTGACACTAAAACTTGTAACAGTCTCCAAGGGGTTGTTGCTATGTTGCTATGTAATCTGTGTGATTATGAAACCTCCTTCATTTTGCCAGCAAATTCTCCTTCAATTTTGCCATTTTGTTTTAATTTCTCACAGATGATGCAATAACTTGATAGAACTACAAAAAATGTGGGGAAAAAATAAGTCCAAGGATGTTTCTTTGGCTTCAGTCTGAGTAATATTAGGCTTTAATGTGGTTTCATCTTCAAAATCTAAATCTCAGGAGTTGTGGTATTGGATCCAGTCTGAACCACAGAACCTTAAATGTTGCTGATTAGGACACGTTGTTGATTTTATTTTGCTGTTTTCTTCTCTACATTTGCACAAAAGACATGCAAGAGTTGTGTTGGTGTCTGGAGTTTCTCTTGAGAAGGTTTGGCTAGCACCATAACAGTTCATCATTTATAACCATTGATGTGTATAATTTGCTTTCGGGTTTCTTTTTAATTCATGCATCAGTTTACTTTTTATTGGATTCTTTTCATGCAGAAACAAATGACTGTATGACAGCAAAATATAACTTTAAAAGAAGCCAACGGTTTTGCATTATGTAACAAATTCAATGAGGCTTGTAACTTGACTTAATATATGCTTCAATCTTGTCTGTCCATCTACCAATAGAGGCCAGTGCTAAAGTCAGATATTCCATGACAGCCGTGTGCTGGTGAAGCAAGACCTTTACATCAGCGGCTGTGTGACCCACATCATTCTCTGGCTGCTGCGGTTGGAATCGCATTTGCAGCATTCCTCCCTTTCCCTCCCTAATGCCATACATCTCATCCTGACACGTTGTTTTCCTAGAAACCAGCTAAAAGCACCTTTAGCTCAGAAAACCTGTTTAAATATTACAGTAATGTTTCTCACGGTGTTACCGCATACAGCTCAGTACTGCAGGCCTGTCAGCAGGGAATCAATGGGAGTAGAGTTTATGTCAGAAGGATTGGACATGAGCCTCCTATTGCAACATCATGACAATGTGATGGTCGTCATACATGAACGTTCACACACAATTCGACTCATTTCAGTTATGCACTTTCCTGCAGTTTACACCTGTATGATATCTGTGGATAGGAAATAGTGAGGTGAATCATGTTTATCTTAACAACACTAAATATTAAACTCTCTTTAAACGCATATCAAATCCAGCTTGATCCCTGTAATCGTTACTTATTATAAGACATTTCATTAATTACTTTATTAACATTGGCTAATATATTTTGAAAGTAACCACTAACCAAGGTATCAAAAAAATAAATAAAACAAATCATGCTTCCAAAAAATGATCTTACCATACGAGGTCAGCATGATGAATTGTTATTTTCTAAGCTATTAAACCCATTTTAAGAGAGATAGAGGTGTTATAAGACCGTTTCTTAGACGTTTTCACACACCTGGATTTCATTAAGGGAGTTTGACGTGCAAAAATAATTCCATTCATCTGCTAAAGAGCCTGCGTCTCAAATATTCTGTTATAGTTCTAAATGCTGCTGCATCATTGAAAGTGACATATCCGTCATCTTTGCTAATTGCCTTATGAAAGTACCTGCCAGCAGGGAATGCTGAGAGTCTGCAGGCTTTAGTTCAAAATGAATAACTGTCATTATGCTGTTGAAAACTATAAATATGATTTATGTAGCCAATGTATCATAATAACAAAATATATATTCCCTTTTGGCCCCATTGTGGCTGCAGCCAATAGGGAATAACTGGCCCATTGGTGCTGTTAATGCATAATTGTGAGCTTTGGAGAGAAATGTGTGGCTGAAATTCCAAGCAGAAAGGTTAGGTCGGCTGGACAGAAAATGTCAATAATATTTGAATGGTTGCAGCAGTTCCAGGAAAGGTAACCTGACAGCTCTTCAGAGCAGCTCTGAGAAGTGACGTTGAACGAGCATTGTTCATTAACATCCTGTGATATAGGAAGTATTTCAGCAGGAAGCAGCCATCTCCTGAGCAGTGCTGAATAACAGGAGGCAGAGGAGTCTGATCAAGTACCCCCCCCCCACCACACACACACACACACACACACACACACACACACACACATACACACATACTGTACTCTTTCTCTTTGTCAAAATCACACACTCACACACATACAAATGTGCAGACAATGCACCTTCTGTATCTGAATTCATTATGAGGTTGAGTAAGGATTGAGTCAGTATCCTGTCTATGGGTCACTGAGTTTATTTTCAGATATTACTGAGTATTGTACTGTATTTATGTGTGTGAGTGTGTGCTAGCAGCTGCCATCTAATTACACAGGCTCACACACTCTCACAGGGACACACACATACACAATCATAGTCCCCAGGCAACAACTACAAGTTTATTTTACCCAAAACTTTCCTTTGATTTGTAAAGAAAAAATATTTCCTTAGACATAAATTAAAACAATGAAAAAAAACCCTGACATTGAAGCAGTTATGTAATTAAACTTCAAAGGAAATCATGGAGGCAAAACTCAATATACTCTGTCAAGGTTTTAGATATAAAACTGCATCTTTATGAATATCTTGGTTATAGCCTCAGAGTTCAGTATGTTGTTGTGTGATCTCTCTCTGCTTCACTTCTTTGTTTAAACATCAGCTCCTGCCTTTATTAAAAAATCTTTTTTTCTCCATATCTTGTTGTGTTTTCCGACTCTTATAAAGACTCCATTGTTCTTCTGCTGCCCCACAGAGAGAGAGCCCTGTCTTCTGCTCTGTGTCTCCTTTCACTTATTGTCTTTTAACTCTCTCGCCAAGATCTACTAGGAAGGTCAGACACTTATCAAGGGCAACAATGGCCAATATTCTCATCAAGCTGCGTGCACTTATCTGCTTGGTTTACCAGTGTCTGTACCCTGTTATGCAAATGCGTGGGTGCTATTAAACTTCAATATACAAACAGCTGAGCAGAATTATATCTTTGTAAGTATTTAAAGTTAGGCATGTGTTTTTTCATGGTCGAGCCTCTTGTCTCTGGAACCATGTGTTCTCTGACTTTGGGTTCACATCCCAGTAGGGCTTGTGTTTATTAAATACTGACTTCACTGAAAATCAAACTAAAAATACTCAATACAGTACAATTTAAAAAGTTTGCTATGCTTTTTCATGAAGTAGAAGTCCTCATTTTAGAGTGAACACTTAACACTGAGGTGTAACATTACATTAATAAAGCATATCTTGTCACCGTGTGCAGTCAACGCATTCAAAGACTGAAAGGCTGATCTGAAAACAAATAGACAAATTCTAGTTGATTTTAAATTAGTGGCACCACCAGGCGAGGAGTTCCGGTCCTCTGAAATGAGGCCAACATGGAAGTAATTTAAAACTGCATTCTATCAAAAGGCCACCAGGGGGCGACCGTTTTGGTGTCAAAAGGACTTCCGTCTCTATACAAGTCAATGGAGAATTCACCAACTTCTCACTTGATTTCTAACCTCAGTAAACGTTTTCAAAATGTGTTTATGGTCTCAATCGCTAGTTTAAAGCCTTCTTCAATGCAGTATGATGTTCATTTGGGACATTTTGGCCTCCCTGATTTTATATGTGACGATAAAGCAGGGTATGCATTAGGGCGTGGCTACGTCGTGATTGACAGGTTGATTGGTTCACAGGTTCAGGAGGGCGCCTCCTTCTCCTCCTGATGCCCATATAAGTAGAATCCATGTTTTTATTTTTCCCAGCATGCACCGGAAATTTTCTGCCCAGATCTGAAACTATTCGCTTCCAAGCAGCAGTCCACAAACCAATGGGTGACGTCACGGATGTTACGTCCATTTTATATACAGTCTATGGGCACCACAGGTTTTCAAAGCACACTGTCTTTCACTATTAAGCCATGAAACGTATTCATTGTTTCGTTTTGTTATTGGTCCATCATGATGGTCTCGGTGCATCTGTGGACCACATGGCCAACATGCATTAAATCTTTTTATTTATCTTGTACAGGGAAGGAAATGATTGACTATGTGTGGTAATGGAGGTATTTTGGGGTGCAATAAATACAGTCACAGTTGTTACTTATTCTAACCATACTTCCCCTTCCTTAATTAAGTGTTAATTAAGCGTAAACTGCTGTGTGTGTACTTTATAGCTGCCACATCCTGATAAACATATGATTTTGATTAAGTCCACATTGAAATATTTTTCCTTTCTTTTATCTGTAGTGAAAGTAGGTTCAAAGAGAAAAGTCTTAACCAACAAATGTTTCTATCTGTCTTCTCACCGATGCCACCTTCACAAAAACTGATGAGCAGGGATCCTTAATGAGGTTTAATGAGGTTACATGTGATCTAAATAAATATAGGGACCATGGGCAGAGTTGTGATAAGTTTATAGTATTTATTTTCCTTGTTGTAGTCACCCTATTAAAAGTTAATGGAAGAAACTTACATTTAATCATGTATCTTTGATATTTTACTGTTGAGTGAGCTAATAAATGGAAAATAAACGTATGAAAAAACATATGATAAATGAGCTGATCAAAACCAGGTCAGGCACAGGGTCATGATGCATGGTTAGGTGACGTTACTGCATCAGTCTCAAAGGGGTATTACACACACACACACACACATGCACATGCACACACACACATACACAAAGTAGAGCCACACAATGTCAGGAAACTGGGGTCTAACAACGTGGAATCAATCTACGGCTGCAGTAAATGGAATGGGAGATTGTCTTGGTCCACATAACATTGTTCAGACGCCAGCTGTTTTCCAATAAAAAAAGAAACGGGGAATTAAAAGGAAGGAAGCAACCAAAGGGAGGTCTGATAAAGAAAAGCAGCAGGGATTGAACTGGTGAGAAGTTTAAATACACAAAGACCAAGATTCATTTCTTCACCTCTGGGGTTTTTAGGTGGTTGGAGGATTTGGAGTCTGGGTTGACTGGGTCAGGAATGTTTCTGAACTGTGTTTAGAAGATTGTTCTTACGTTGTATTTGTTAGTGCAGAGCACAACTGAAGAGACAGGCCGTTTTGCCCTGTCCTATTAAGGAATAGCAGCCCATTAGTGTTCACAACCACACACATCATTATAGTTTGACTTTAGCTCAACAGACTTGTTGGCTCCTGTCATGTGCATGCATGTCTATAAATGTTTGCATGTATATCTGAACTTATGTTAGCGTCATCAGAAACATGTTTGCCCATATTATTGCCTTCACACATGCATGTATGTGTAGGTACATAGAATGGTTTGGCTGCAAAGACACGTGTGACGAAGTGTATGTATGTTTGCATGCAAAATGTTATCTGTGCATCTGTAAGGCCCTCCTACAACCCTTTACAGCCAGTCAACATCTGCATCCCATGCCTTGGGGGCCTATATAACCGTGTGGTCTTTGGCAGATTCTGTGTTTTCTCACTGTCTTCAGTGAAGCATATGAACTGCCAATACACATAAGCATGCATACACACACACATACACACACACACCAGGGTTATTTTTAGAAAAGACTCAGACTTTTATATGCTCCACTGGACATTGCCAGGCGGTCTGGTTGAGTGTGGTGTGTGTAACTCTTTTGTGTGGGGGCCCTTGTGGGGTCTGGCTGCCAGAAAGAACTTAGAGAAAAAGAGAAACAAAGAAGTTGAAAAAATAAACCTGTATGGCTATTCTAAGATTTATTTCTATTATTTTTTTTAAATCAAAAGCACTCAAGTGTACATACATTATTGACAGTGCTGTAGAAGTGTTGACACTCTATGTATGACATATGGAGCTAGATTAATTAAATGCAGTGTACATCAAAAAACATTTTATCACATCGTCATGTGGAAACATTTTATATGACTCAAAACTAGGATTACAGCAAATTTTTAGAAAATGCATTTATTACACTTTTTGCCTGCCAGTGGAGCAAAAATTGCAGATGCTATTCATTTCCTTGCATGTAGATGGCGCACACAAATATACTCTAAGTTCTTCTGCAGTTCTCACATCAGTAATGTTTTCTATTTGCAATCAGTAACACTGTATCATGTGAAATGACAAACATGACAGTAGAAGTGTAGATGTTTGAGTTGATCGTGGTTGGCGCTCGACCCTTCTGACATATGATGGCAGCCTGTGTGAAGTTATTTGTGCTAGCTAGAGTGTGCTGAATATTTTGAACAGCTTGCATGCTTTTCTGTGAAGAATTCCATCGTACGCCACATGCTTAAATACCATAGGCTTTACATCATGATTCTAAAATAGTGTGTTACAGTATAAGACACCTTTGAATAGTAGTTGTAGCTATAAGACAGCAGACACATTCTCACATGTGGATCTCACCCAGCTGGAACATAACAGTCTAGTGTGAAAGAGCATCCAGTCCGTACACGCAGGCAGCGAGTCGAACAAAGGCCTGATCTGACAAGCAGACAATCCCCATCTGATACACTGGCTACACAACATAATTTGTATTCTCGATACTCCTGAATAATCCTGTCCTGGGGGCTACATTGGGACAGATGTCTCTGGAGAGGGCAAAGTCTGCACCTTTTTCCAATTGTTCTCTGCGGTTTCAGGGGAAAGCTCACGGCTCACGGCTCCACAGGGACTGCAACTCTCCAGTCATGCTGTTCCCTCTGAGATTAGATTTTGATGTCTCTCATGACCCTCAATGACTTAATTTCTGATCGCACAACCTAACATGAACCATGTTTATTGTCCTGTTTGGCAAGGTGATTTAGTTACTTCTAGTACTGGATGATATATATCACTTGAGTGGGTTTATATTGTCTGGGATTTTTGTTATTGCACTATAAATATATGACTGGGGTGAAATTAACATCAACTCACTACCACTACCTGCTTGGTCATCATATCCACATACTCAAACATTTCTTTACATAAAAGGCAACAATAGTCATCGCTGGATATGAACACATTATCGCTGTCTTTGGTTAGAAATTTCATCATTTTATCATCATTTTACCAAAGAAACAACATTAGGTTCCATATAGAGTGTTTTTTAAGTCATGCAAGTAGTCAAGGAAAACAAACCTCCTTCCACACACACACTGTGCTCATCAAACGGCAGCTCTAAATAAATTGTGTTCCTGCTCTTAGCTCGCTCATGCTATTAAACAGCTCCCCCATAATGCACACTCATTCCCCTTTGACAGTCAACTGTGACTTCAGTCAGAAAATGTCAAGTGCATCAGTGTACACTTTCTATGATGACAATCTGAAGCTCAGTTGGAGGGAGGAGTTGTCCTAAAGGAAGGACGTAGCAGAGAGATGCTACATTATAATCAGGGAATGAGGGGAGGCAAATCCATTCTGCTACAAATACAGTACAGTATATATCTATAGTACCAGTCAACGTTTGGACACTCGTTCACATTTACATCAATGACAAAGTGTGTCCAAACTTTTGACTGGTACTGTATATATCTATATCTATATACATATACATACACACTAACACACACACACACACACACACACACATATATATATATAGATATATGTAATCTATACTATCTATCTATTATATCTATTTATTACTAAATAGTTATCTCACACATGTGCACTATGGTCAAAGGGCATTAACACAGTGGACTCATCCTCATCAGCATTCAATAAGATGTCATTTACAATAGAGACTTACAATAGAGTCAGATGGTATCAATCAATATTTTCAGCCAACACACTAATTAGGTATGAGTCAGTTTGTATGAAATGACGTTACATCAAAACTGACTGTAATCAAGCTTCTGTTTTGCCTCAACAACTAAACGTAAAAGGCTGCAAGGGATTACTATTTGTTTTTGTTTTTAAAATGGGTTCAAAATAGCCAACCGAAATGTCCTCAGTTTGTGGAAAATGTCCTGGGTCTGGGTCTGGGTCTGGGTCTGGGTCTGGGTCTGGGACCGGGTCTGGGTCTGGGTCTGGGTCTGGGACCGGGTCCCACAATGACAGAAATGCGAGAGCACACACCATGTGTTACCAGCTGTTGCCAATATCTCAAATTCAACTGTGTTTTCCTGTGATACAATGGCTCATTATTTACAGCCTCTCTCTCTCACTCACACACACACACACACACACACAAACACACACTCACA
Source organism: Scomber scombrus (assembly GCF_963691925.1). NCBI lineage: Eukaryota > Metazoa > Chordata > Actinopteri > Scombriformes > Scombridae > Scomber > Scomber scombrus. Next base: position 1,954,699 of record NC_084984.1, on the reverse strand, counting down.
CACACACACACACACACACACACACACAATGGGCAGTTTCAGGCCATCAGATTAGTGGAGATTGACCCCTTCCCCACCCTAGAGAAACTTCCCTTTTCCTCTGAACCAATCAAAATGGTGGATTGGCAGAAAGTGTAATGTGAAACCAGGGGTCTTGGCCCAACACTTCAAACCTAGGGCACAGTTGGAGGCCAACAGAAACAACAGCCGCAGTCTCTCACACTCTCTCACTCTCAGAGATTTTTCTAACTTTCTTATCCCAGACACACACTGTTTACAGACACTCTCTGCCGCATGCATGAAGGCATTTAACCTTCAAGACAGAGACAGACACACACCTCTATGATCTGGAGGGATTTACATTGTGGACTGCTGCTATGGATTAACCATTTTGGTGGCTGGCTGTGTGTGTTACGGACTATGCTGACCTCAGTCTAGCCTAATTGAGCACACCGAGGACTTACTAACTTTCTAGCCAACAAGGTTGTCATTGCCTACTGGAGCTAGCTACCTGAATGACATTACAGGGCCCTCTTTCTGTGTGGAGACTGGATGATGCAGTGTGTGCTCTCCTTCCTCTCCCCTCAGCTGAGCTCCGGATCCCCCTGTAGCTGTGAGGTTGGCCCCGAAGGGACAAAGAAGAAGAAATCCAAGAACCTGTAAGTACTCAAATGAATCAGTTTGTTTTTTCTGTGGTCGTTTTCAGTTTCACCATTTGCTCATTTTGAAAGTTGTAAATAAGGAGTAGCAGGACATTTACATGCGAGACAGAGGAGGAATGGGAATGACACTGAGTGAGACTTGCCACCTCTTTGTTCTGTGCTCAGTCGTCAGCCTTTTATTAGTCATGCTAATTTGACCAACATGCATATCTAGTAAAACAGGTACAGACTTCACACCCTGCTTTAACATCCATTATTTCAAAAATATGTCATCAGTTGTGTGCAAATGAAAGGTGACTGATAATGGACTGTTTTATAGTAGCCTTTGAGGGGTTAACTGAGACAGGACTTCTTCTGACAATGTGTTAGCATGGTTGTGATTGGATTAGCAGACTGGAGGGCATGACTAGGTTACAGTAGGATGGCTAAATGTGTTAGCATGCCCTTCCCTCTCTATTTTGGGTAATTTAATTTGGTAGGATTAAAATAGGTGTCTGAATTTCTTTTTCCCCCTCAGTTTATGACTGCTCTTTGCAAACATTAATGCAATAACAAACATGCAACTATTTCTGCCATTGTGACAGTCTGTGAAATGTCTGCACAAGTTCACAGAATTGCAAGAAGCGTGTTTTTAGTTGTAACTGGTGGTGAGCATTTAACACTTATCACCATCTCCTTAATTAAGTGATAAATGATGTGTGTGTACTGCTGAGGAGTTTGGTGCCATATGTGCATCTCACATTTTGCGTCAGTGTGAGAAGGTGTGTGCGTTGAGAGTAAAGATTGTTTGTGTGTTTTGACGCCTCAGTGATTCATCAGCTGTTGAATGAGCCTTATTCACCCTCCTGTTCATCAAGATGAAAGCAACGTTTTCACGCTGTAAGGACAATAAAACCTCTCACAGTGGCTGTCCTTGGGCTCGATAGCTGCCCATGCTTTTGCACAAGCTGTGGTTTTATGCTGTTTACTTTAACAGCAGATTAAGTGATTAAGATTCCAAAGCTTTCTTTTCTCCAAAATCCAGAGTATGTTGCCTTTTTGTCAGCTGTTGCTAACAACTCCAGCCCAACTTAATTTGCTTTAATAAAACAGACACTTCAGTGATTTTCACTTCGAACAAACGTCTTCCTTTTCTTTTTAATATAGTTTTAGGTCTATTATTGTTGTTGTCAGTTTTTAGAACTGACAAGTGAAAGCATATTTACAAATCAATGCTTCATTTGTGATTTAAATACCTTTTCAGTTTTGGACAGGGAATTCAATCAATTGTTTTCATTATAGTAACCCTGTTTGCACTTTTGAGAGGACAGAATGGGTCTTAAGACTTGATACACAGAAGAGAAAGCGGTGTAGTTAATTAGTATGACATCATGGCCATGTGTAGCCAGCGTGACACAATCTGTTGGTATAAGTTGTGGTTACTAGCAGGAAGTAAACAGGCATCATGATGTTAACTCACTGCTTTTACTGCTCAAATACTTTGAATGTGACATAGGACAGAGAGGCTCTATCTGGGTTTTAGATACTTTTAAGTCCTTTTTACATCCCAGTGAAAACACTTTGAGATATTTCTTTTTTTTAATTTCTTTTTTTAAATTCATATGCACAATATAAAACAAACATTATATTTCACAGTACAAAGGCAAATAACTGTGCAGGCAGGCAGGGAGTTCTGGTCCTCTGAAATGAGGCCAACGCGGAAGTAACTTAAAACTGCATTCTATCAAAGGCCACCAGGGGGCGACCGTTTTGGTGTCAAAAGGACTTCCGTCTCTATACAAGTCAATGGAGAATTCACCAACTTGATTTCTAACCTCAGTAAACGTTTTCAAAATGTGTTTATGGTCTCAATCGCTAGTTTAAAGCCTTCTTCAATGCAGTATGATGTTCATTTGGGACATTTTGGCCTCCCTGATTTTATATGTGACGATAAAGCAGGGTATGCATTAGGGCGTGGCTACGTCGTGATTGACAGGTTGATTGGTTCACAGGTTCAGGAGGGCGCCTCATGCTCCTCCTGATGACCATATAAGTAGAATCCCTGTTTTTTTTTACCCAGCATGCACCTGTAATTTTCAAGATGGCGCTGCTCAGATCCGATACTATTCGCTTCCAAGCAGCAGTCCACAAACCAATGGGTGACGTCACGGATGTTACGTCCATTTTATATACAGTCTATGTGTGCAGGAGAGGAAAAGAAGCCCAAGGAGCTTATATAAAATCCTCCCCTTTGGTATAAAAAAATCACCAAAACATATCAACCAAATAGGGTTTAATATTAAGATACGTGTTAATACCTGGCATGACAAGAGATTTCATGGATTAGTGAGTCAGGTTGACCGGTCTTTGGACCAGGCGCAACAGCACTTACCTTTAATTAGTTAGTGTTTTTTGCTATTTGTGACACTGATGAAGGCTAAACGGATGATCTTTTGTAGATGCTTCCTGTCAGTGAGTGCAATCCTCTTTTGTCGTCACTATAATAATTCACAAAGCTTCGTCAGCGTGGTGGAAACTCTACATGTTGACTCACCGTCTTTTGTCTCCTGTATTTATTGTCCAGGTTTCCATTCAATTCTGAACGTCATGAGTCTGTTGTCACTTACCAAGCTTCTCCCATTTTACCCATCTTCACCCTGCTACACTGTAAACATACACCAGTAGGCAATCATTTTCTCAGTATTACAGTAAGTCACGCAAATAAACAATAAACAAACCCTCAATGCAATATCTTTCTGTGGAATACAAATGCAATATGTTGCTACTATAGATTTAAATCTCAGCCATTCCTATATAACCAAGCCTGAAGGAAATTAAATGATGTCCTCCAGATGTTGGAGGCCGATATATAAAACATAACATATACAGAAAGAAATGCAGCAGAGCCCAGCTGTGTCTGACATTACAGATCAAAGAAGATACTCCTATAACCTCAGGCTGTGTGAATGTTGTTGCACGCTTTACAATTAAATGAAACCACTGGTGTTACATTTGATTTCAAAATCTATTAATTTAATTTAAAATGAATTCTTTAAATTCCTCATCCTACCCAGAATGCTTTCCATTGTGTTTTATACAGAGGGGAGTTACATGCTACTTTACTCTGATATTGATATTGATTATAACCTAGCAACATCTGTGTCCATGAGTGTGACTCGCCATTTTAAATAAGTCTCCTGTTTCAACAGATTTGATCCATCTCTCTTTTGACCTCACTTTCTTCTTTTCTCAATCATCCATCACTGCTCTATTATTCTCCTCTGAGTCTGGATGAAATATGAACCCTTTTTCTGTAAATCACATTGATCCTTTCCTTGTTGCTCCTCTCCTCTCCACCCTTTTGTACATTGTATGCAGTGTGTTTTTAACCTTTTTGCCAGCTAGACGTGACATGAATGAACACAGTTTTCTATGTGTAGACTTTACCTAAGAGGTAAACTCTTAGGTTTTGTAATGCAGGATGCCTTTAAGGGAAATACAGTCATTTACTAGAGAGAGGTTAGAGATATGTCTTTGGCAGATATCTTTTTGGGTCCCCCCCGACACACACACACACTAATAATAAAAACAATGTGCAGAAACATAGAAAGAGAGAGAAATAAAATACTATAATAGAGCATTAAATATAATGTTGCAGCATAAAATAATGATTAGCTTTAAAATCATTAAAAGGACATAGAGTGCAAATGAAAGATTAACATTTAAAGTGCTTTGAAATAAAGAGTTCAATCATAAGCACAGGAGAAGAGAAGTGTTTTTAACCTGGTTTCAGTTCTGCTGGTAGTTTGTTCCAGTTGTGTAAAAGCTGCTTCACCATGTTTAGTCTGAACTCTGAGCTCCACTATCTGACCTGAGTCAGTAGATCTCAGAGCTCTACTGGGTTTATATTCTACTAACATGTCATTCATGTATTCTGGACCTAAACCATTCAGTGATTTGTAGACCAGTAGCAGAACTTTAACATCTATTCTATAGCTGACTGGGAGCCAGTGTAAAGACTTTAGAACTGAAGTAATGTGGAAGTAAGAATGAGCTCTCTATATCCACACAGGGAGCAGGTCCTCCATTGAGGCCACCATGTTGCACCGCCATGTCAAACACTGGCTAATGAAGGCCTTTGTATTTTACTGCCACTTTAGGTTCTGCTATACACTTGAAAGGGGAGGATGTATGGAGAGGTATGAAGTTGGTTGCAATCTGCAACCTCACCGCTAGATGCCACTAAATCTTACACGCTAGTCCTTTAATCATCATCAGTGACAGGAACAAAACACAATGTATAGAGAATAGATGATCCAGTACAAATGTTTTATCAATGGAGACATATGCACATTTTATTCTAAGGCTCTACTGGGGAATATCTTTGTATGATTTACAATTTTAACTTATTTTAAACTCCTTACTTACCTTTAATACAGCCTCACAGTCCAGCCTCTGTCTGAAACAGATCATTGTTGCTCATGTCTCATAAAAGCCCTTCTCCCGATGAACCCACTCTGATCTGATTGGTTTGCTTCTGGACGCTATGTAAACAAAGTAGTAGTATTAATAATACTTGTTTTGCTTGTTCTCTTCTCAAAATGTCAACTTCTTAAACATACCTGTACATGTTCAAGCTGAAATCCAATCCCAAATATGAAAGTAGACTAGTAGGCATGTGCTAACAATCTAATGTCAGTTCACTGGGGAAGTAGAGGTAACACTGCAAACAGCGCTCAGACCATAGAGTGTATATAAAATGGACGTAACATCCGTGATGTCACCCATTGGTTTGTGGACTGCTGCTAAGAAGCCAATAGTATCGGATCTGAGCAGCGCCATCTTGAAAATTTCAGGTGCATGCTGGGTAAAATAAAAACAGGGATTCTACTTATATGGGCATCAGGAGGAGCATGAGGCGCCCTCCTGAACCTGTGAACCAATCAACCTGTCAATCACCACGTAGCCACGCCCTAATGCATACCCTGCTTTATCGTCACATATAAAATCAGGGAGGCCAAAATGTCCCAAATGAACATCATACTGCATTGAAGAAGGCTTTAAACTAGCGATTGAGACCATAAACACATTTTGAAAACGTTTACTGAGGTTAGAAATCAAGTGAGAAGTTGGGGAATTCTCCATTGACTTGTATAGAGACGGAAGTCCTTTTGACACCAAAGCGGTCGTCCCCTGGTGGCCTTTTGATAGAATGCAGTTTTAAGTTACTGCGTTGGCATCATTTCAGAGGACCGGAACTCCCCGCCTGATATTGACACACTAAATCATAACAGAATAAAATGAATGGAAAAATAGAAAATCACAAAAAGCATGATATATCCCATTTAAATGTAAAAAGATACAGGTATGGCCACTGTATAAAATCCTTGGACCAATAATGGAGAAATAGATTTTTTTATTTTGAAGTAAATATTGTACTTACATGTAAAAGCACATTACATATGTCTTTGAACCTTCCTCTCTCCACTTCTACAAAGCACAGTGAATTCATTGTTTCCTCTTCACTCATGCATCATTTACAACATCAAAGACACCAGTGTAGTCCTCAACTTCCTAAGCAGTTCTCTCTCATCCTATCCTTCTCTTCTATTTTACCTTTTTACATTTTCTGTTTCTTTATACTTTTCCCTCTGTTTTCCGTCTCTTCCTTTCGCACATTGTCCTCCGTGTGTCTCGTTTTCAGGATGCAGAACAGCTGTTTTCTTGGGATTGTGCACATTATCTCTGTCTCTCTCTCACCACAATCACCTTTGTCTTTATTCAGTCCAGGTGTTCAGGTGATTGCTTCCCCAAGCAATGGATGCACAGATACACTCCTTTTTTCTCCCCTCTTGGGGTTTCCAACAAGTAGCAATAAAGCCATAAACATCAATTAGTGCACTGGAGTAATGTGTGCAAAAGGGTGGGCTTGATTAATCTAAATCTGTTTTGTCAACTAACCTTTAGAAGATGTCAGGAGTGTGCAGGAGGAGGCAGGACATGACTCAAAAAGTATGCACGGTCATGTGGCCACTTCATAATTTGGTCTTAAACAACCGTGAATCTATCCATTAGTTGAATTTGTCTGATGATTTACTGAAAGGAGTTTCCCGAATCCTGTTGCCTCTCCAGTTACACATTTTTGTTGGGGCCTTCTGGTAAATTACCCTCTTTCTCCACCCTTGGATGTTTCTATTCTTCTGGTTTTGCACCAGTTGTATGATAGAAATATCATCAACATACCTACTTGCTGACTGTGAATGACCTGCTGTATTCACACATGGAAATTGTTTATGGAAAAATCTCCAATCATCGTACCAATACCAGATTGGGATATCAATATGTAAGTGATTAACACTGATGTCCGCTATGATTCATAAAGGAAGGGAATACAGACAGATTGGGAGGGCAGAGAACAATGGAGAAAAATGGCAGAGTGCCTGTGAAACCAAGTGGGGAGTTCCGGTCCTCTGAAATGATGCCAACGTGGAAGTAATTTAAAACTGCATTCTATCAAAAGGCCACCAGGGGGCGACCGTTTTGGTGTCAAAAGGACTTCCGTCTCTATACAAGTCAATGGAGAATTCACCAACTTCTCACTTGATTTCTAACCTCAGTAAACGTTTTCAAAATGTGTTTATGGTCTCAATCGCTAGTTTAAAGCCTTCTTCAATGCAGTATGATGTTCATTTGGGACATTTTGGCCTCCCTGATTTTATATGTGACGATAAAGCAGGGTATGCATTAGGGCGTGGCTACGTGGTGATTGACAGGTTGATTGGTTCACAGGTTCAGGAGGGCGCCTCATGCTCCTCCTGATGCCCATATAAGTAGAATCTGTGTTTTTATTTTTCCCAGCATGCACCGGACATTTTCAAGATGGCAGTCCACAAACCAATGGGTGAAGTTACGGATGTTACGTCCATTTTATATACAGTCTATGTGTGAAACACAGAAACACAACAGATTTGTGTTTCTGTGTTTGAATGATGTGTGGTTGTACTCCACATTGTGTAAATATAGCATACTGATGACATACTTGTGTCATAAGTGAGATATGGATTGAGATTTAATTGAAATATGAGCAAGAGAGAGATACTATGATTTGGCCCCATCACTAGGAGCAGCTCCCACACAAATGATTGATATCACCGTGTTGCTTTGCTGCCACCGCGTACAGTAATGCTTTTTTTGTGTGTGTGCTGTAAAAGTTGGTCAAGGTGACTTTTAGTTGTGTAGTTAAACATGATGTGCACTGATCCTGTTGTAGAAGCAGAGTTGTGATTATGTCTTTGAGGAGCCGTGGTCATCCAGGTCATATATAGAAGTGTAGAAGAGCTAAATAAACGTTGCACACTGAGGAGTGCACATACCACAGCGTGACTCATTCTAACTGATGAGGTCTTTTGGATGAGTGATAATTTTCAAGAGAAAAATTTCAAGGGTCCGGTTGCCTTCGACTTAACGCTTACAGTGAACGTAATATCATTTTTAAAACGTGACTCAAACACCTCAAACAGTGTATTTAGAATGGATTTCTTTAACTTCATCAATGGCCTATCATGCAATTTAGATGAACTGACTGAGGATACACAGAACTAAATATACAGCTACAAGTCTTTAAACAAATCAGTGAAATAAAGTTAAATGCTAAAAAGGATCCAGTGCAAGTAAAATAGATAATAGATGTGTGTGAAGTGATGTTTATTATCCCAGTAGCAGCTTTCACACAGCTGAGACAGAAGACCAGATCATAACAGCAGTCAAGTCACTTCTTTTACTATAAAGACAAATGTTATCTCAACCGATAAAACTACAAATGTGTCCAGGCCCTAGTGGAAGAAATCTGTCCTCTCTAAACACTGTGATGTGATTGGTTGAGCCCAGGGTCCGCCTTCACCAGACCCCGGGACTATATAAAGCTTCACCAGAGCCTCTCAGGAGTTAGAGGAATGTGATTGTCAAACAAACCCCACCCCCCCCCACCCCCCCAGCTCTGAGCACTCTTGATACACGCTTACATGAAGTCAAATGTCCACGCACGTCAAGTGAACCCGCGTACAGGCTGGCACACATGTTTCACACTATGGTCGATTTCTCAGAGAAGTACCTGGAAAGGTAAGAGCAAGGCTGTGTGTGTGTGTGTGTGTGTGTGTGTGTGTGTGTGTGTGTGTGTGTGTGTGTGTGTGTGTGTGTGTGTATGTGTGTGTGTGGTTCATCTACACCTTTGGTTTTTTGCTGTCAAGAATTAGAAACATTAAAAGGGAGGGCAAGCAAGGCGTTGGTGGGGGCTGTTTTAGCGTCCCACAGGAATCGTCACTCTCAAGCTGGTAGGAAGCTATCTGACCTCTACGTGGATCTCATTTGACAGTCGCAGTGAGGGAGAAGAATCCTCCCGTGAGGATGAAGCTCAAACTATTTTGGAAGAAGCAGCTTTAACTTGTCACTTGAGGCTGCCCCTTTTTCTTATTATACGCAGCCTGGATTTCAGGAATAGGATTGCTCATGTGGTCTCTGTGGCTGGGAATGTGAGTTTGCTCAGAAATAGAGCTCTTTTTTTGGTCTTGATTGAGGGAGACTGCAGATGTGATGGGTGTTATATTTATGGAGAAAATTTAGGACAATTCCCTTTTTCATTGTTCTTCTAGGAATATTGCAGATTGACTTTCTCTTCCTCACGAGGTGCAGCAGAGGCATGCCTTCCACCTTCTTAGTCTGTTATCATTTTGAACACATCTCATATCTGGACCGTTTTGGTTTTAAAGAAAGTATAAAACAAACTCTCACAGCTTGTTGGACAGAGCCTAAACTGTATAACTGTTATTGTGGAAGCTAAGTGTAACAGCCATACTGACACAACCTATGACCCGATATACTCACACACAGATGCACAAACAGACAGTGTTATTTGCGTCGTGGCACACAGCCTTCTGTAAATAGAGAGTGGCAGAGGGAAGGAAAATATGCTTGAACATTGCTCACCTTGAGGCTGCTGCTTTCACTGACTGTATTTCAATTCCTCCTCTGTTCTCTTAAGCTGAACCCCCTGATCTCACTGGTTAGGTTTTTAGGGTGAAACTGTTTCATTGTGGGAAACAAAGCCTCATATGTAGCAAGACAGAAATGTAGGATGAAGTAGGGCAGTGCATTTGTCTTGTGCTTGTATGGTACATTGTGATCTGCAGTATGTCTGTCTGTCTGCAGCTCTCCCCCATGTGCTCCCAGAGCCTTTCCCTGGGAGTGCAGCCTACTTTTTAGAACACCAGGAATAGCCAGCGGGGTGCTATTAGTACGTCTAATGTGAGCCAAGCAAAGAGGGAATAAAGACTACAGAAACCTGCAGATAATTGCAGAGCTAAAGACCTCGCACTCCTTCACTCGAGCACATGAAGATGTTTCTCTTGGACAGACAGTGTGTGTACACAGTAAGCTCTGTGCTGCAAACATGGACATGCAGTAAATATTTTGCTAGTGGGGCAGTGGAGCATAGACGTTGGAGCAAAGATGATCCTAATTTGATAATCTTCGACAGAGCAAGTGTCAGTCTTTTAGCAGATTAAATATAGGGGTCATTATATGTAATACAGATGGAGTGTGATACATAACTAATGGTATAAGTGGCAGGTTGAAGAGCTATTATCAGACTCAGCTGGAGAGACACAGTGAAGAGGAAAGAGTAGAAACTTTAAATGAAGAGGTACTCAAAGTAAGAGACTGCAGTAAAGCACCATTAGCACATAAAGAGCAGAGGTGCAAAGAGTACTGAGTAAATGTGATGTTAAGTACAGCAACATTATCAAGTAGTGTTACTGTAAAAATAGACTCAAGTACAAGAATACTATCTCTGATCATTAGCTAAACTGATACAGAAACTGGTTTGTTGTCAATAATAGCAGGCCATGTTGTTCCCTCTGTCTTAAGTCTTAGTTAAGGGTTTAGGTTTCACCCAAGAAGTCTTCTAGTGTTTTTCCTTTAGGCGATTAGATTTAATCAGGTAGTTGAATTTGCATATTTCTGGTGTGCTAATCTGTACGTCTAGAGGACACAGACATGAAAAGTGTGCCTTTGCTTAAATTGAGGGAGGAGGATTATGTGGCCTACCTTCAAACTGGAGTTGCTGTTGACTCCCATTGAGTTAATAACCACAGAGGCAGTTTCATTAACGTCTGGAGCAGTTGAGTTGCCATGCAGAGAGAAGGCAAGCCAGCGTTATTTATATATTATTATATATTATATTTCATACACAGTGCTTTACAATCAATGTGCTTTACATAAAAACTAAATATCACATGATTTAACAAGAAAAATTAGAAGCATACAGTTGAAAAAAGGATCCAATTATAATAAAAAATAAAACAAAGTAGGCTACAGAAAAATAGAAAGAGAGAAAAAAACAAACAGCTAGACTAAAATAGAGCATAAAATATGAGAGTTCAGCATAAAATAATGATTTGCTTTAAAATCATTAAAAGGACATAGAGTGCAAATGAAAGATTAACATTTAAAGTGATTTGAAATAAAGAGTTCAATCATAAGCACAGGAGAAGAGAAGTGTTTTTAACCTGGTTTCAGTTCTGCTGGTAGTTTGTTCCAGTTGTGTAAAAGCTGCTTCACCATGTTTAGTCTGAACTCTGGGCTCCACTATCTGACCTGAGTCAGTAGATCTCAGAGCTCTACTGGGTTTATATTCTACTAACATGTCATTCATGTATTCTGGACCTAAACCATTCAGTGATTTGTAGACCAGTAGCAGAACTTTAACATCTATTCTATAGCTGACTGGGAGCCAGTGTAAAGACTTTAGAACTGGAGTAATGTGCTCTGATCTCGAGCTGCAGTGTTCTGAATGAGCTCTGTCTCTAAAAACCTCACTCCTTGCTTCATTACTTGACACAACTCAATGCAACATATGCAGACTCATAGAAAAAGAATAAAGTGTTAGATTCAATGTGGAGTGAATTAAATGAGAAAGTCACAAAATATGTATCTCTTGTTTTCAACAGTAGCATCAGTGCTCATCTTCGGGATGATGTAAACTCAAGCTGCTTCCAGTGTGGAGGCAAACTATTAGAAAAATGCCTTGCAAGCACTCTGAACTGCAGGAGGGTTGCAAATATTTAACAGTTTGCATTTGCAGTATCCATTGTCACCCACATGGTGGCAGGGTAGAAACATGCATTTCCCGTCAAAGCCATGACATCATTGTCACATCATCCCAGTGCAGGCTCAGCTTGTATAAAAGCAAAAATAAATAATAGTGTCTTTTGTCAGGCCAACACTATATTTTCCAGTCCTTATAAAATACAAGTTCTTCATCTTTCTCACATGCACTGGCAACACAGAGGCTTTCTTTTAGCCAACACATGCACAGCCCAAGCCCTAATTGCCTTGAATACAACACTAAAAATAGAGCAATCCAATAAATCCCACTCTGATGTTATGAGTTTATTTAACAGCAAGAGAGATTTTATTTGGGTAATAATGTCCTTCAGGCAGGCAAGCAAGAGCTTTTCACAGGGAGACTGAGTTAGAGCACCCTGTTGTTTCCATGAAAGAGAGGCCTGAATTCTGTTCAGCAGTTCAGCATCTGGTTTAAGCCTGTTTTACACAGGGCACTTTTGTTATTTCAATCAGCGGATGAGTCATCTCTCTTCCACTGGCGCTGAGTGGATGTTTAGCTATTCCTTTGGATTGAGGGAAGAAACATAGATGGATTTCATTGTGAAATGTTCTGGTTTCTAGGACCGTTTTTTGATCTCTCTGTTGTGCTCTTCTCCTCACATAGTTGTTCTATTTTTTCCGTTAACTTGCCTGAGAAAAGAATAAAGAATAAAGCTTTTGCATAGTTTTTTTTGTAGATACACAAATACTTGCTTATTGGTTTATTAGTTGCATATTCCCACTCTCCCGAATCTTTCAAAAAAAAAAAGGCCTCTTGTGGATCTCTGAGTCGACTAAAGAAATCCACACTAGATTCAACGCCCCGAAAAAACCAAACACACCCAAATCAATACACCTACTAAGTCACACTCATTCTGATTTCAAGGAACTATTCAGTCACCGTTTGTAACAGCGCATACAGTCATGTTGTGTGTGTACGGACATGTTTCTACCTTTCCTGTCCTGCAGCAGTTGGAAAAACTCACATCTGACAGCTGACTGTGTTCTCTGTTCAGCTCTGTGACCACTGCACACACTCACACACACACACACACACACACACACACACAAACACACACACACACACACACACACACACACACACACACACACACACACACACACACACACACACACCGGTAGAGACTGGGAGTTTCCCCAACACCTGCGACTGGCATGAAAGCACCAGTGAAGCGGTGGGCACGAGTTGGCACAGGTGCAGATGGGGATCTTTGAAATGTTTGTGTGTTCGCTTTCATCCTTATCCGTGTATATTCATGGAGAGCATTTGAGCTAATCTGCAGTTGTGAGCACCTTAATCCCCTCTGGCTGTGCGTATTTGAGTGATATGTGTCTATAACTGGAAGCCCTGTTTCTTAATTTGGGGGCTGCATGCTCTCCTGGGGGCCGAGGGTTGACAGCGGGACAGCTTGCAGTGATTAGGCCAGTGAGCGCGCACGCCGCCGTGCTGCATTGTTCATAGTGGGTCAGCCAATCCACAGTGGAAATCAAAAGCAGGGACACAGGAAATGGATGTTGAGTGAGGTCACATCCCAATGAGGCAGCACGTGCTCCAGGTCGGGAAAAGCCAGGACACGCACCATGGGATTATGGGAATGTGCAGAATTCTTTTGGAGCCCGTGGGGACTCAGGGTTGGTGTATTACCTCGGCTGGCGCATGTGCAGAGAGGCGAGATGGTTGGAGAAAGGTGACACAGGTGAGGTGGGTGGTCAGGAGGATTTTGGATACTCCTGGTGGAGGGAAGCAGCAGAGGAGCGGAGGGGTCACTGTGCCCTGTTGCCTCGGCCCTGGGTCAGCTCCCTCTCAGCAACCCCTCTAGGCACATGGAGAATGGCGTGATGAAACAGAGGAGTGAGGATTGAGTCTCTCTCCTCCTTCTCTGCCACATTCGCTCAGTCCCTGCCGAGGAACCTGCCAGGGACACATCTTACTGAAACACTGTTAGAGATAATAGATTGACAGGCGCTGACGAGAAGAGAGGAAAAGGAGCTTGACTTCCACCTTTTTTGGAAAATTCTGCCCCACCATTCCAACTTACCTGGCTGAAGACTAAAATGTACATGACACAACTTTTATTTTCTTCGGGTTTTAACTCATATGGATTGGATTTATAGTGCTGAAGAGCTTAATTGGTGATTTCCCATGCCTCGGATTGTTTTAATTGTGGACTTTTGGACTTTTGGACACTCAACACTGCTTCTTCCTCTATGTCTTTTCTTCTTTTACTCTTCACTCCTTTCCCCTCTCTTGCCAACTCTCTCCTTCCTTCCCCCTCTTCTAATCTTTCTTTCACTCAGGGCCAAAGACATGAAGAATCGACTGGCTTTCCTGCGGAGGAGGAATGAATCCCCAGGAAGCAACCCAGCCAGCAAGTTAGACAAATCTATGAAGTCAGTCAAGTAAGTGGCCACTTCCTGGCAGCGTGTCCATGTGGGTGTGTATGAGACGGTTTTCCGGGTCTTGCCACAACTGCTGACGACCTGGTCTAGGAAGAGAGACATGTGGGCAGTAGTAGAAATGGGAGTGAGCGTTTATAAATGAATGAGAGAGTGTGTGGAGGGATGATGAATTGTTTGAATGCTGTTTTATTGAATCATTTCTACAAATATCACCGAATCAAATAGATTCAAGTTAAATATTGGATGAAATACAACTATGTAGCTAAAGTGTGTAAGAGGAGAAGCTTTTCTTTATATATATTGTATATCTTTATTGTTGTATTTGTATTTATAAATAAAAATATCACTTTTATAAATGGTAGGGTTGACAAAAGTTTAGCTAAGATCTGAAGGACAAGCATATCTACTACACAGCTTATACATCTTACACAGAGCAGCGCAACTAATGTATTAAACATTATGTTCTATATCAATAACATGTCATTTATTTTATGTTGTCAGAATGTGCACTGAAATTTAAATATGTTCAGTTTTACAAAGAATTCTAAAGAAAATTACATCCAATAAGACCTCAGATGTGGATAACATTGAAAGAAAGACAAACAGATGCTTTACAGCACAGTACAGAAAGGATGAGAAAGGCAGCAGGGGGCAGACAGACACTGGTGGGGGAGGAGGTCTCTAAACCTGACAACACATCCTCATTGGTTGGCAGAAGCCCCGCCCCTCCCGCCTTCCAAGTTGCATTCAGTGGGAATATAAAAACCTCCCCCCCGACCAGACTCCAGCAGAAAGCCTCATGGTTCTCAGTGTAGCAGTCACTCACATGCAGACCCGAATGAGAAGGAAAGATCAGTAGACACAGACTAGAGTGGAAGGAAGCAGCAGAGGGATTACCTACTTCCATATTTCCACTCATCCGTCCAGCGTAGACAAAGTTCTGCGGATGGGTCACACTATGAGAAACCTTGCTGAGATGGGCTTGTTAAAGAACCGCTCTGCTTTTATCTGCAGACCCACCCCGGAGGAGGCACTAAAATGGGGGGACTCACTTGACAAGCTTCTGGGACACAAATGTAAGTTTAACTTTAATACCTTCAGCCTTTATCTCCTCTTGCTTCTTTCTATTCATGTGAGTCTTTTGTTTTAAACCTTTTTTTCTCCATATGATTTAGTACAGTGTGATTATAGAGAGGTTGATTGTAATGCACTGGTGTTATAGATATACAGTGCATGCTTGTAGGGGGGTTGCAAGGACCGAAAATATGCATGTGCTGATATATGGATTGTACACACACACACACACACAAACACACACACACACACACACACACACACACACACTGCCGCAGTCAACTGCCAGCTTGCAGCAAGTTTCCCCTTAATCCCCCACGCGCTTTAAAGAGAGGTGGGGGAGAGACTCTGAAACAGGCAACTTGCAGGTTGCGAGTCTGTTGCTATTTTCATTTTTCCACAATTCATCTCCCACATTTCCACAATCCCAATTCTTTTAAAAGACAGAAAGCTGACAAAAAGCCAGATCTAACATCTGTTCCTCATTCGTCTTCGTTGGCCTGTATTCTCTTTCTTCCAATTTCCTCTCTCTTCCACGTCTTACCTCACTCCTGCTTACCAGAATGAGGTAAGGGATGACCGTGTGCATTGGCTCTGCTTATCAGCGTGGGTGATTCATGGGAACGGAAAGGTGCAGACGGGAGCTGTGGGCGGACACAGCTTCCTGCTATTCTTTCTTCTAGATGCCTTCTTCCTCAAATCATTAACTCAGCCGAAACTTAAAAAAGCCAAACGTCCCAGAATTAGATTGTCTCTGTTCCCTTTATACTAAAACAGTCATCTCTTTGTTCATTTATGGCATGCACAAAAGAGGATGCATAGATGTCACACTGAATAGTAAGGAAGGATTGTATGATGTCACTTTAAAAATGTTGAGGAGTTCAATATGCGTGCGGTGTTGGTGGGTTTTTAATGTCTCACTTTATTCCAACCACATGACTCAAAAAGGCCGTCACAGAGCTATTTTAGGCACTGAAACTCCAAGGAGCGCTTTGGCTGTGAGGTTGCCATGACACTCTAGTCAACTCTTCTCTTGTTATTCTCCTCTCACCTCCTCCTCCTCCTCCTCTCTGCTCTCCCCTCAGATGGTCTGGCAGCGTTCAGAGCTTTCCTGCGCACAGAGTTCAGCGAAGAGAATCTGGAATTCTGGCTCGCATGTGAGGAATACAGGAAGATTAAGTCACAGTCCAAGATGGCCTCAAAAGCCAAGAAAGTCTTTGCAGAATACATCGCTATCCAGTCTTGTAAAGAGGTGAGTCACAATTAATACAGCTTGTATGGATACCGCAAAGAAATGGTTTCAAACAGCCTGCAGAAAAAACAAAAACATGCATTTTACATCCCTTAAAGTATGAGTCTAATCTTGCACTTCCCTCACCTCTTTAATTCCCTCTCCTCTGTAGGTTAACCTGGATTCATACACCAGAGATCACACTAAGGACAACCTGCAGAATGTGACGCGCTCCTGCTTCGACCTAGCGCAGAGGCGGATATACGGGCTGATGGAGAAGGACTCATACCCCCGCTTCCTTCGCTCAGAACTCTACTTGGACTTAGTCAACCAAAAAAAGTCCAGCTCCACTTCGACTTCGTCTTCGTCATAAGAGACCAGAAAAAAAGGAGGAATCACAGAGAAAGATGATGACAATAGAAAAAAGGGGCAGACTTGAAAAAAATAGTTGGTGGGTGGGATTCGAGGTTCTATGTTTGCCTTTTTCTTTTTCTTTTTGTGTGTTTGTGTGTGTGCGTGTGTGCGTGTGTGTGTGCGTGTGTGTGTCTGTCATCCTGTCCACTATGGTTTTTTGTTGTTGTTGTTGTTGTCATGGTGTGAGAGGAAGCGGTAAAGCTATAGGCACTGCAAAGGAATATAGTTTACACCGTTACAAGGTGGATGGATGGATGGATGGATGGATGGATGGATGGATGTTACTAAATATACAGAAGCCCCATGGGAGAGGGCTGGAGCAGGAGCTGGACGCTTGTCTGATCACTGTTGTTTCTTCTTTCTTTTTTTTAGTGTCAGTCTTTTGTCAGACAAATGACAAACACATTTGTTTGTGTTTTTTTAAGTTTTTGTCCAGTTGTACTGGAGAAAAGGAGGGAGGGTTGTTCAGAGAACCCCCGCAGACACGAAGACAGTCCGGTACTGTTTTGTCACTTGTTTCTTTTACTTTCTTATAGAACTCCCCACTTTTAGTCCACCTCCTTTCCTCCAAACCACGTCCTCTGTGAAGCCACTTCAGTCTGGCGATTGCGAGACTACTTCAAAGCTGTTGGTACGACACAAAGTCCTTTATCGTCGTGTTTTTTCATCAGGCTCCAAACTCTGTGATGGAGGGAGGGAGAGAAAAAAAAAAAAACAAGATGATGTCTGAATGAAAACTAGCGTCGTGGCTCCGTTTCACATGCGTTACTTCTGCAGAATGAGAACACGCACCTCTGTTAAACCCTGCATCCACTCAAAGCTTCTAGAAACGGCTTTCACCTTATTCAGTTCATGCCAAGACTGCGGAGAGATACTGTGAGCGTTCGACAGGGACAAAGACGGAGACAGAGATGGGCGAAGAACACAGATGTATAAATAACGGATGGACTAGAGCTGTGATGAATCACAGATTATGTGTCACTCTCACATTAAAAAGACATTCAAAGTCACATTCGAAGCCAGAGATGGAAAAAAAAACGAGGACTTGCTTCCTGTCTCCAAAGACTGTTTACAACAAGGAACGAAAACTCAAGAAGGAAAAGAAAAAACGTTCTGTGCAGCCAAACGACATTTCCTTTAACATTGTAGCTCATTCTGGACTAATCGAGGAAGCATTCTCAGGACATTGCAATGACAGGTTCCAAGCTTGGTTTTATCTCCTCAACTGTTTCCATTTTTCTACATTTTCACTGTTTTTATATGCTTTAGGGTTTCAACCTGCACTCCTTATTTCTCCTGAGCAATACGCGAGAGGTTGCTCGTCTCATAGTCAGAGGGAAAAAAAGGCTTCATGTTGTATAAAGGTTTGCCTATTTATTTAGATTAACTTGCTGGATGCTTCTACACACACCCTCACCTCCTCCAAGGCACTCAGCTAAAAGCTCTCACTTTCCTCTTAACCACCAAACAGGTCCAATGCTGTCCTGGATTTAAGTGCAATATTTTTTTATTTTGTATGTTATTTTATTATTATTTTGGTTTGTTCATTTATTTGAATAATTTAGAATTTTTATGGGGAAGACGAACGGCTTGAGCTCTGTATTAACTTTATTTGTTAAGAGAGAAAACAAAAAAACTTAGAGCTATAAGGTTGACTTACAACGTAAACTTTCATGAACCATAAGTAGTTTAATGAATTTTAAGCAAGTGATTCTAACTGTGTGTTAAACCCCAGCAGCAGGCAGCTGGGGGTGTTATGGTTGTAAATATAATTCTTTAAGAAAACTATGTGATAACACATTAAAAACAAACAAAAAATAAAAAACCAATAGGTGTGTGCTGGTGATGAATGTGGGACCCAGCTGTATCTATGTAAATATGAGAGACTCAAAACTATAAGATGACATGTATTGTTAAAAAAAAAAACAATAGGCGAGCAAGAGCAGGTACAATCTGCTCTTTACCCTGGTCATACACTGCTTGTAAGGAGTTTTATGAAATGCATTTTATCATTTTCACTGTTTACAACTCAAAATGCATCTCCTATTATAGCAAGTGAAAACAGTAGAGTACATTTGGTGTCATTGCTAATGATAAATAAACCAACCAACTGATGAAGTAAGATGTGTTGTCTCTGTATTTTTCTTATAAAGTGTATTTGATAACGTTCATGCCCACACATGTTGAACACACACACATGCCAACATGAGTTCATAGACACTGATTTAAAGTACAACTGAAGTCACTTGAAGGAAAAAGGTTATCAGTTTGGGAAATATGCTTGTTTTTCTTGCCGAGATTAACTCTTAGCAAGCACTACATGAGTCTGCAATAGATTAAACAAAATGCATACAAGGTTTCTGTATTTAATTTCTACAGCACGTGAACTTTGAGCTGCCAAACTTACAAAACAGTTAAGAAAAAACACACGAAAGCTTATTTCCAGCTGTAAATGAAGATAATAACACTCACTGTCACTCAATGTCCTGATGACAAATTGTCACTTAGCAAGAATGTGAGATAAGAGACTATCACAGTGGAGGCAACAAAAAAACTGCCATATTTGGAATAGCAGGATGTAAGAGATCTTAGAAGGAAAATGCGAGCTGGCATGTTTTGAGGCTCACGTGACAGCTGAATATGAAAACAATTACAGACACTGTGATATGGTTTATACAGATGACAGACAGGAAGGAAACTTGGAACAAAAGGATTTGGTAAAGGAATCCGGCTCCAGAGCAGGGCCTCCATTGTATGGTATAAAAGATGAGTATAAAAAAATACAAGCGTGGGCCGCGAAGACAAAGAGAGAGTCAACAGGGAAGTAAGACAGGGAGGAAACAGGCCGGGAGAGGCGATAGAGGGGTCGATGACAGAAACTGTGTCTGTCAAAACAGATGGCAGCTGGTAAAGAAGATTAGGTGCTGTCTCCATCACCACTTCAGACTGATCACCCCCCCTCATACAAACACACACAAACACACACACACACACTGCCCCCTCAGAACTCCAACTGTTTCCTCTAATCCCACCCTGGCAACCCTGTTGACACTCAAATGCTGTGTCACACTCATAATAATAATAATAATAATAATAATAAATCACATTTATATAGCGCTTTATGTGGTACTCAAAGTCGCTTTACATTTCCCTATTAAAACTATGCAAACAGATCTTTATTATTCATGCAAGGGTTAAAAACAACCAAAAACAGAGGTTAAAACATGAAGAATACGTTGGGAGCTAGGTGGGGAAGGCTGCAGATTTGAAAGAGGAGAGGGTTGGGGAGACTTTGATGTGAGAGGGGAGTGAATTCCATAGGGTGGGGGCAGCAACCATAGACTGTATATAAAAATGGACATAACATCCGTGACGTCACCCATTGGTTTGTGGACTGCTGCTCGGAGGCCAATAGTATCGGATCTGAGCAGCGCCATCTTGAAAATTTCAGGTGCATGCTGGGAAAAATAAAAACACGGATTCTACTTATATGGGCATCAGGAGGAGCATGAGGCGCCCTCCTGAACCTGTGAACCAATCAACCTGTCAATCACCACGTAGCCACGCCCTAATGCATACCCTGCTTTATCGTCACATATAAAATCAGGGAGGCCAAAATGTCCCAAATGAACATCATACTGCATTGAAGAAGGCTTTAAACTAGCGATTGAGACCATAAACACATTTTGAAAACGTTTACTGAGGTTAGAAATCAAGTGAGAAGTTGGTGAATTCTCCATTGACTTGTATAGAGACGGAAGTCCTTTTGACACCAAAACGGTCGCCCCCTGGTGGCCTTTAGATAGAATTCAGTTTTAAGTTACTTCCGCGTTGGCCTCATTTCAGAGGACCCGAACTCCCCGCCTGGCAGCAACTGAGAAGGCCCGATCACCCCAAGTCCGGCGCTATATCTGGGGGACTTGCAGCAAGTTGGCAGAGACGGACCTGAGGGATCGGGAGGGGGCGTGGTGATGAAGGAGGTCAGCAAGGAAGGGGGGGGGCCTTGTAGGTGGTGAGAAGGATTTTGAATTTGATTCTGTGTTTAATTGGAAGCCAATGAAGTTCACGGAGGACAGGTGTGATGTGTTCTCTGGAGCGGTTACCGGTGAGGAGGCGTGCAGCAGAGTTCTGGACGTATAGGAGTTTATTGAGGACTTTGTTGGTGGTGCCGTAGAGAAGACTGTTGCAATAATCGAGCCTTGATGTAATGAAAGCATGGATGAGTGTCTCAGCAGCGGTAGTTGACAGGTTGGGGCCGAGGCAGGCGATGTTTCGGAGGTGAAAAAAGGCGGTTTTGGTAATATGCTTACCACTCGCTCACTTGCTTTGCTTTTCAGAAACAAGGCCGTCGGGGTCAGGATGAGTCTTGATGTCCACCCTCGCTCCAACCATTTTGGATTATTTGAAAACAAACCTTTTTTTTCCACTTTGTTGGGGAATTCAGTGATTTGCAAGTTTTAATTTTTTCATGAATGACATTTTGTAAACAAGCGAGGAGTTCAACAAAATAATTTAAACCATCTTATTTGGGGGTAAGACCAAAAAACAGCCAAATTGTTGGTAATAATCCCTAAATGCACAGGAACACTGTAAAATATTGGCAGGTCAAAGTTGACGCAGGAGGTCTGTCTGTAATGTGTGATGGTTTGTTGCATGGTTTCAATCTTTGCATCTAATTTTCAGCAAGAAAGTGAGTGAGCATTTCCCAAAATGATCAGTTATAATCAGGCGGGGAGTTCGGGTCCTCTGAAATGAGGCCAACGCGGAAGTAACTTAAAACTGCATTCTATCAAAAGGCCACCAGGGGGCGACCGTTTTGGTGTCAAAAGGACTTCCGTCTCTATACAAGTCAATGGAGAATTCACCAACTTCTCACTTGATTTCTAACCTCAGTAAACGTTTTCAAAATGTGTTTATGGTCTCAATCGCTAGTTTAAAGCCTTCTTCAATGCAGTATGATGTTCATTTGGGACATTTTGGCCTCCCTGATTTTATATGTGACGATAAAGCAGGGTATGCATTAGGGCGTGGCTACGTGGTGATTGACAGGTTGATTGGTTCACAGGTTCAGGAGGGCGCCTCATGCTCCTCCTGATGCCCATATAAGTAGAATCCCTGTTTTTATTTTTTCCAGCATGCGCCTGAAATTTTCAAGATGGCGCTGCTCAGATCCGATACTATTCGCTTCCAAGCAGCAGTCCACAAACCAATGGGTGACGTCACGGATGTTACGTCCATTATATATACAGTCTATGGTTATAATACAGGCCTTCAAACTTTTACTGAACTGTTTTAATTCCATAAAAGCAAACATCCACACTTTAATATGTTGCAAACACAACTGATTTTATAATAAATAGGTTAATAATGTTGACAGCAAGTTATTTAAACATCACTTATGGGCATCGCCATTCCTGGATAGGAATTAAATGATTATTTTTTTTCCCCCATGTGAATTGTGTACACTCTTCCAAGAATTTGAACAGTTGTAAAAATGCCAACGTTAATAAAGAAATGAAACTATGTTGGATATTATAACAATTATTCAACATTACTTTTTTTATGCCTCGATTAGATAAGTATAAATAATGATCTCAGAAGCAAGATGTTATTAATAATTGTGTATTAGATATCTGTTTTCAGCGCCATGAACTGAATTTGTGCAGCAGTCAAGGGGCTTTAGTCTTGATTAATCCTTATAATTCCCAGATCAGCCTCTCCTTTCAACTCTTGGCAGGTTTACAAAAGAAACATCATGGCCCCCCAGCTGCCCTCACTGACTCAGTGGACCCCTCAATCCTGTTTGGTGTGGCGGGACTTGTGTGTTTGTTTGTTGTCTGCTCTATTTTCTGCATGGAACATTATCATGAACCCAATTGTCATTCACACAGCTTAGCGTATGTGATGGACAAATAAAAGAGCATAAGTTAAGCATAAATGCAGAGCATGCTGGAAATGATCGCCTCCCTTTTTAGGTATAGATGCCTTGACCATGCTTCTTTCAGTCATATGCATGTGTGCAAATATTTGCCCTACTTGTTTTGTGTAGCAGCGTCATTTGAGTCTTTCTTATCTGTATTTGTTCTGCTACATTTTTTCCATCTTCTGACCTGCTACATGAGGTGATGTCACAGACTATTTTCTTGGAACCTTTTATCTGTAACATCTGTCAATTTGCAGGTACATGTTTTCAGATTTCCTTCACATGTATGTTCTGGGTTGAAGGAGTAAAATGGGCTCTAGTTGCACAGAGCTTACCTTTATTGTAGAACATTTTGCACAAGGCACACTACCTGCCTCATGAGCAGCTCTGGCGTTCGTCCAGTTTTCCATCATCCTCTTAAGCAGAAGTAGTCACTGCTGCTGATAGACAGGGACTTCAAAGTATTAGCAGACAGTGGAAGGGAAAGTTGAAGGATGCTTATCCCAATGAACTAGTCAGACTAGATCAGCTTTATACATTTACAAATGTACTTTATACGAATAGATAAGCTTCATAAAAGTATCCTCATGCTGCTTCGTGTCCTGGACATGAAGGACATGAATTATGCTGTCTGTGACTTGGCATATTTTTACATTAACTACAACTGTGCATATTTAACATCACTACTGACCATTTTCTAAAGCATACAATATCTTCCTGGAAGCCTTTCACTTCACTTCGAGAGCCTTGGTATTTGCTTGAGACATAAACTGTGCTTCACACATTCTGTGAAGTTTTGCTTTAAACACAACAAACCTGTATCTTTAGAGGGGACACATTGTGCTTTTTGTGATTTTCTGTCATTTATATAGTCTTCTTATATTGGATGTCTGTGTTTAACATGGCCAAACTTCTCAAACCTGAGGTGAACATATGTAGAATATATATAAAAATAGACCAGAAATGTGCATTATATGTCCCCTTTAATATCATACTTAACACAAATAAAGTTTTTTTAAATTGAATCCCGAACTTAATAGTAATTTCTTATTAATTTATAATTGAGCGCGGAGGAGGTCTGTATGCTTGCATGCATGTGGCTGGTCTGTGCACTGTATATAAGCATGAGTGAATGTGAGGACTTGATGGAAAACTCTATTCATTCTTGAAACATGAGCAGTTTTTACAGCAGATTCAGGCACAGCTGGACTGACAGGAAGCAGCTGTGGTCAGCTGTATTAAACAACCCACACACAGATACACACACTGCAAAAAAATGCAGATACAAACACTTGAAATTCTCATCAAGAGGGCGATATGTGTTATGTGACGTCACAGGTACCTGACTTAACATAACACAAGAAACCGAATAAATCTTTAAGGAATGTCTCATTTTAAGCACTAAGCAGAAAGTACAAGAAGAATTCATGAACATTAATATGCAGAAGGCCTGTTAAAACTTTTAAAAGCCGTAATGTTTTAGTGCCTTGCTGTGAAGTTGACTGTCTGAGAGCTGCAGTCGTGCCCAGTGCAGTGCAATTTTGGTGTCACGCATTGGCAGATTACCCCCCCCGCAACCGAACTGTTCCTCTACATAACTGCTGGTTCTCTCGTCCGTGAATATCATCAAACCATCAATTACATTACATAAGCGTTTTTCTTCCAGGGACCAGAGCAACACATCAAAGCAATATGTTGTTTCATTGTCACCTCCTGTTATTTCAAGGTGCTATACAGTCTTCTATATATAGCCCTCTGCTGTCTGAATCTCCAACTCAAGGACACAGTTTACCTCTCAGGAGAGGATTGAGAAGTGAAACCATTTTAGCTCTCCAGATGGTTGTCTCCATAATGAAACAGCATTTAATCAACACTGTGCATCAGTTTATTTCGTGCTTTACAACCACACAATCAAAGTAACCTTCTGCAAAGGACAACCAAAAAAAGAAAAGAAACCCAGACATCAAGTGGAAAGCATTTATGTGCATGTGAAGCATCAGGTAAGAGATGTTTTTTCTGGCTCTGATTCAGCCCATACGCCCACTTTTAACCATCTGATGTGTGACAGCTATTTCCACTTTCACGTTTCATTTCATTTCATGAGGTTAGATGACATTTAAAACAGAGGAACGGCAAAGTTATAAGAGGATCTAGCCCTTTTTTTGGTCATGTTATTATAATGACGTTATCTCTGATGTTATCTTACATATTAACAGTTTTTCTGAGTTTTCTTATCCAAGGTCTTAAAGGTTTTTGTCTCACTGGGCTGTTTTGAAGTGAATCCTATTAGATGTCCCCATAAAGGGAACAGAAAGGAAGGTATTGGAGTAGGGAGTCTTCAATGGGTGTAGTTCAGACAACAAGACAGAAATAAGTTAAGCCTGGAGGCAAAGACCAGTGGGTTATTTCACATCTAAACACTTTAAATGATGAATGTTGTAAGTACAGTGACACTTAAGCTTAAATAATGCACTTCACTAATAGGATTGCAATCAACGGTGTTGTTTCCTAATCCTACTTCTATAATAAGTGACTTTATTTATTCAAGAGCAAAGACATCACAAAGTGCTTCACAGAGGAGATAAATTGAAAACACACATACAGATATAAAACAATAATACAAAACACAGAATAAATAGAAAATAAAAAAGTCTGAACAAATGTGTCTTAAACTGCTTTTTAAAGATGTCTATAGTGTCCACAGATCTTAAAATTAATGGGAGTGAGTTCCAAAGTTTGGAAGCCACAACCTCAAAAGCAGTCTCATTTTAGAAATAACCAACAAAAACCTGATCAGAGGACCTTAGAGGTGATGACATAGGGTTGCAGGAGATCTCCATGTAGAGCTGACAGCAGCATTTTGGGCCACATGTAAACGATGTATAATGGACATCTCAGTTTTTACTCTGCTATTTTGCACTTAGTTTGGGGCTATTGCTTGTTCCGGTGGTTTCATTAATTTGTTGATTAATCCCCTAAAATGCTGTCAGCCATCTCGTTGTCCTTCCCTGTATATTACCTAACTAATTGACTTATAAAACAACCAGGCTGTCCTCTTTATAAAAATAACATTGTTGGTTGTTTGTTAACATTCTGTGTCAAAGCAGGAAGTAGAGCAATGTTCTCATACTTCAGGAAAAGGTGAAGCAATTGAGGTCAGTGTGGTGTGAAGGCAGCTGAATCCTTTGACGTAGACACCAGGAATGATTTTAATTCTGTCTACCACTGCCATAAGAGGAAAACTAGAGATAACGTTAACAAACATGTGCTGGAATTTACAGTTTGTAAACCATGTGCAGACGGTACTTTGTAACCACTAACTGAAATAACATTTGCTATTACGTTTTAAAGCCATTTCCCATGCGCCTGACTTGCTTTTTAGCCATCTCTCCTGCAAACTGAAGTTAGCAATGCACTTTTCACCAGTGGATTTTTGCTTGGCCAGTTGTTAAACAAGCCAAGTTGTCCTTGTTTAAAAGTTAGAGTAAAACAAGGAGGCATTAGCAGGAAAGCTAATGTGTGTTGTTCAAAGTCTGTGGCAGTTGTGTGCTGTGCAGCTGTTTATTCTCATGCCTATAGAACAGTGACATTACTGCTTTATACAAATGCAGCTTAAAATGAAACCGTAGCTGCACATCTACACAGACGAAGAACAGAACTTTTCCATAGACGACATTTTGACTTGTCATAGTAGGAAAAGCACAGGTGCTATTATAATAACATTAACCATGGCTGTGTTGTGTTCAGCAGTAAGTCATGACTGCTTGACAGTGAGCCAGCATAAACACCAGGTCCTTGAGACCGAAGCAACTAAATGGAATTCAGCTATCATTAATTTTATTAGTTATACCTGTGCTTTTCCTACTGCGGCATGTCAAAATGTGTGCTCTGAAAACGGCAGAGTAACATTGTTTGGGACTTGTTAAACAAAGGGCGCACTGATTTCTCCCTTTAGGTTTCTGGTTTCTTCATAAAGGAGAACAAGCACGTGTGATTAACAGAGCTAATATCTTAGGATGTTGTTAAAAGAAAGAAAGAAACACTCAATTTTAGGTTGGACTTTAATCAGGCAAATGTAGTCATCTTTATCATACATTAACTAGCTAGAGGGTCAAAGGTAACCAGATTTGTGTGGAAGGAACTCACAGATGTCTAACTCTAGATGTCTAACTCTTCTTTTATCCTATGACTGAGGATCTTGTCGTTTTTCTAAGTATTTCGTCGTTCGAAAAATGTTAAAGTTCCAAAAAGATTCAATCAAAAAGTCACCAGGAGTCGTCCAGCTGAATGCAGTTAGAGCTTTATTGTCGACAGCAAAACCCGGAGCCAACATACAAAGACAGAATCTATGTATAAATGACACAAAGAACTCAAAAACTGGGATCTCTTTTATTCTGTCTATATTGCTGACCCTTGCAAAAAGTTTCAACCCCCTCCCTCGGTGGAATGAGTTTCAACCAATCCGCTTCTTTCACCCCAACATGAACTCACGTTCTTGGCACCTGTCCTAAAGACGCCTCTAACCCCCTTCTATGGCTGCTCCATTCATTTCTATGCTTGCAGGTGTTTCGCTCTAGGGGAATTTTGGATTACATCATTCTCGGCCTTGAGTTCTGTTTTTTCCTCACTGGGGGTTTCTTCAAGTTCAATATTACCCAATTACTTTTCCTACTGCATTCTTTTTCTATAGTAATAATAATAATAATATAAAAGTGTGGTATATATAATCACATATATTGTGTTTTTTTATACTTATTCACTCAGTAGTTGCAGAATCACACAACTCTTCTTCGTTTAACATAATGCCTTCAAATTTGATCATCTTTAGCAAATAATAGTCAACAATCAAAAACCCTTTTAGCAGACACAACATTGTTCATTGTTAGTAATTATCACCAACATTTTACACTACAATCTTCATCAATATAACAATAAGGGCTATCGTTCAGGAAGCACTGATACAAAACCGTACTCTGTTGTTCATGTATGAGAATACCAAACCCCAACCCAAAACATTATATTTGTATTCTTTCTGCAAGGACTATACAGCTTGTTTTTCTCTGTGTAAAGTGCTTCTGGCTCTGCTGTGTAGCTTCCATCTCCACACTGCTGATGGCAACCACAGACACTCACTCTCTGCCAGTTACGGCAGTGTTTCCTGTCCATGTGTTTTTTGCACTCATGATTGTTCGCCTTGATTCATGTTAATGAGCCGTTTGACTCTATGGGGAATTGGCATGAGTGAGTGAGTGAGTGTGTTATTCAAAGTGGGGAAGTGAGACAGCGGAAATGAATCCAGCTCATGATGTCAGCGTAGCCTGTCATACCTAATGGCTCAAATCTTGTTGGTGTCATGAGGTAGTGACGTGTTTCCTTACCGAAACTGTTGAGTTGCCAGTTTAGGAGAATGCAAAAGAATCCAGGGGGAAAGTTTTTTTTTTCAGGAACCACTATACAAAGAGAACCTCTATATAGGATAGTTTTTCATTCACAGTTCCACAGAATTATATTTAGCTGACTTGCTTTGAATCAGGCTTCAAAGCTTATACTATTCTTAGGACATGTGAAATTAATCAAGTAAAAATAAAGTGGATGGACACTTTAAGAGGCAAAGTTTCCCTTTTTATATGGAAAAATGTCATTCTAGCAGCTCAGAGATGATGGGAAACCTGAAAAAATGAGAAGCATCACAGGAATGAGGCATGACTGTGAAAAGGTGACGCTTACACATCATTTCATGTGACCATGAAGTCGGCTGGAGCCAAATGCTGTCTTTCTTGCATATATCTCCATGGGCTGAAGCACAGAACGTGACAAATGTATAATTTTCCTCTCGGTTAGCTGATTTCATGCATTGGCGAAAATAGCATCAACATCCTTGGGTCGACCAATGGCAACTGTCACAAATACACACATTCTTTATTTTTAAGCACATGCTATCAATAATGTCACAAACCCTCTGGCAGCTCAGACTCATAAAAAAAGTTCCTGGAAATAAAGTCCAGCACTTGTGCCAGAAAACAGTTAAAGGTTTTGTACTAGATCTGAATCACTGGATATAGAAACAAGATTTTATGCATGGGAACCTCAGGGGAGGACAGGAATGACAGCAAGAATTGTCACACTCTATCTATCTCTCTTTTCTCTGTTTCTTTTGTCCTGATCCTCAAGATACACAATGAATCTTGAGTGCTTAAAGCTATGGAAAAACAGAGAGACTCCCATGACTAGAGAGCAGAAAACAGAGGAGACACGTGAGATAAATTTGAGATCAGCTCCAAATAGAGTTGTTTGGTTAATGTCCATCCAGCTGGACTGTGGGGAAATGTTCTGTTAATTATTATAATTCCATTTGACCCAACTTTATTTACCACAGTGTAGTACAACCAGAGCCACAACACCTCTTAACCTCGCCAGATAAGGTCAAACTACTCATCTATCCCCTGCTGCCATGTGGCTCTGGATTATCTTAAGGCCATGGCTTGGGACATACAGAGAGGCTTGGGCAGAATGAAGGGAACTGGAAGCACGAGGATTTGGGCTTTCTGGATAATAGCCGTAAGACAGAATTACTGGATGTGATTTTCAGTCATTTTTTAACTCTGGTGTATATTTAGTTACTGCTTTAATTTATGACCGAACAAGAATGGGAATCATTGAGATGGAAACTGGAAAGCAGATTTTATTGTATTATTGTGATGTAAAAAAACCAGTTCCAAAAACACTTCATGTAAAACAGCTGCCCTGAAAATGGGGCGTAGAGCTTAGATGCAGGCTTTAAAATTAAGTCAATTAAAAAAACATAGGTTAGCTGACTTCCCTGAGAGGATGTGTCATCATCCTTCCACCATATCATTTCCATTTTATCTGAATGAATTAATCACCTACATTTTTGATGCACGATGAGGGAGTGGATTTCAAACAAACTCCAGGTTAGCCAAACTAATTTGGATAACATCACACTTTGCAGTAACCCATCATTAGCCCCTTTTATACAGCCTTTTTTCAAAGTGGGAATGTGGCACCATTATTCTGCCTAACTGTCCCAAATGAACATCATACTGCATTGAAGAAGGCTTTAAACTAGCGATTGAGACCATAAACACATTTTGAAAACCTTTACTGAGGTTAGAAATCAAGTGAGAAGTTGGTGAATTCTCCATTGACTTGTATAGAGACGGAAGTCCTTTTGACACCAAAACGGTCGCCCCCTGGTGGCCTTTTGATAGAATGCAGTTTTAAGTTACTTCCGCGTTCGCATCATTTCAGAGGACCGGAGCTCCCCGCCTGTATAAAACATGCAAACACGGAATAGGACGTTGTTGTTCCACCATTAAGCCAGAAGCAGAGGAAGTCACATTGCTGAATCGATGCCTGCATGGTTGGACAGGGGACAAGGAGAGCTGGCGAGTTGCCAAACATCACATCTGTGATTCTGCAACATCGGCATGCTATCCAAACAATTCAGGTGTGATCACTTTTGGTTTTACCTCCAAATAAAATGGTTAAAATAATTTGGCTAAAGTGTTGGCTTCTGACCGCTCATGGTTTTTGCCCCATTGAAGTTCATCTTAGTTATTCTTAGTGAAATTCCCACATCTCAGCATCTTACTTTGGTGGTGTTTTTAATAAGTCCTAATAATAGAATTTAAAAACAAAAGCTGCTTGCTCTATGTTTTTATTAATATTCAACACTGCAAAAAGTGTCAAGAGCTAAATAAAAACAGGTCAGTAAAAACAGCAGCAGAGGTCTGTGAGCTATCTTTTAATTCTCATTAAATAATCAATGGTGCTGGCTAGCTAACTACCTATTAAAGCCTTTTCACTAACATTTTCTTGTTCAGTATTGCTATTAAATGCAACATAGTGTTAATAGGCATCATTTAATTATAGTTCTATGTAGATAGATAATCACAATCATGGAGGACAAAGCAGATAATTACTGGTAACCACTTGTTTGGTGTGAAATAATCTACCAATACTGCCATTCTTGCCTGGCGATGGGGTTGCCTTTCAACCATCTAGTATAACACTGAACAACAGGCTCTTCTCTTTCCATGATTTTATTTTTGCCCTTAAGAGGTGTGTTTTTGTTTGGGCAGTGCTTTGATCAGACCCATTACACTGAAATGATCCTTCCGTTGAAAAGGAAAATGAAAGGAAAAACATCTACACCTCCATTAAGAACATGGAAAGAGGTAATATGTGGCATTTCTATCTCCAAGCGAAAGATTCAAAGCCACCTGTTTGCCTTCCCATATCATATTCAGAAATTGGAAAGTCCATCTCTGAGGGTCTGGCCCCTGCAAAGCAGAGAGATACATATTATAAATGTACACATACAATGATAAAACCTTCATTTCCTTGTTTTTTATCAAAGGTGCTCTGCAGACATTGTACACCTAAAACCCCCTCATGTTCTAAAGAGTACAATTTCTGCTGTTTGTTGTTTTTCATTATTCATTATTCAGAGACAGTGCACACGATGGAAAGCGTTAGTGCTTCAGCAATCCATGTTGTGGCAAGCCCCAACATATTTCCTGAGGTAGACACACAAACACAAAGCCACACACAGACACACCTGCACGATTCTATGTTCCACACACATACAAACACTGTCTACATGAAGTAATCAATACAAGATTTACACATGGATTAGGTGTACTGAGCTGCATCTGCAGGTGTTTGCCACATCTGAATGATTTATCCTTTTTCCGTCTCTCTGTTGCAGCCATTTGGTTATGCAACTATTTAACACTAACCAGGCCAGTCTTTGAGTGTTTCTTGCTTTCCATTGCTTCCGTTGTAGCTTTGTCTATCCTCTGTGTGTCGTTAAAACATGAAGTACACGGATATATGGAAGAGATTGTGTATGTCAACCAGCAGAAATAAGCATTGCATCACGCTGTGTTTTCATTAATCATTTTATACATTTATAAAGATGTAGCCACCGTGCAACAGATACAGTGAGTAGACTTCCACTGAGTCTGTTCAACAATAAATATATTTTGAATGCAATTACAACAATAAACCTATGATCTGCTGTAAAAATATGGACTTTACCCAAGTGGTATTTTCATTCCTTCTTTCAGAGGAAAAAAAACCCATTGGATTTCAAAAATAGCAGCATCTTTGGGCCAGCTAGGCGGAAAAGAAAACAAAATAATTATTACCTTTATATGAAAGAGATTGAGATACAAACAGCTATTGCATAAGATGCATCTGAGCTACATCTACAAAAAAACCTCCTTTGCAGGGACAGAAGTATTCGGGCAGCAAGCATAAATCTGAACTCAGCTGTATAAAGTTTATCTTCCATTACTAAGAGTGTGGTGACTGATGTCACTGGATGAACTACAGGGGTTTTCAACAGTTTCCATCTTGGCAATGAGTAATACATCTGCAAACTAAATCTCCCTGAGGGTTTATGTGTCAGCCAAGTCTCTACAAGTTAATGCGTGAGGCAGAAAAAGAAAGCAGGATCAAGTAATACAATGCATTCATGTGGCACTGCTCAATAAATATACTAATGAAGATTAATAATGCTTGTCAATTTATGTTTTTCAGAATGAAGAAACTGATGATAATGATAATAAAAATATGATTGTTCAATGCAACTGAAATTACTTAAATTACATTAATGAACCTATTAATTACCATGATGTATTTGTGGGTAAATTCATATCACTGAACATCTCTCAGCCTTGAAACAGCACATTTAATGATAGATGTGTTTCACATAATTAATTATAAATGTGTTACGGTTTTATATTAGTATTAAATGTTTTTTAGGTATTGTATTAAATATTACCCAATCCAGAACTGTCATCATTCGAGTTATAAATACTTAAATTGGACAAGATTTCATGTCAAACTAACAACATTAATGTAAACATATAATTACAAAACAAATAACTAATAATACTGTGATGTATTACTTCATTGCCCATTTATGCAAGCACAGAAACAAAATGTTCTTAAATTTTGAGGTGCTATATCTTTTTCAAATCTGCTGACGTGCTTCCTCTCTAAAGTTTAGAGCATTCATACTCTTCCCAGCAGGATCCTTCCTAGAAAGATGTGCTGAAAAGTCATTATTGGATGATGCCATGTGTTATGTAGGCATGCATGGCAGGAGAATGGAAAAATGTACATCAGGAGCTTGACCACAGCTTTCTGTTTAATTGCATTAAGTCATTTTTGACTGTTTTGCATCCAAAACAATCTCACAGCAATAATCCTTAAAATACATTGTCATCCAAGTCTTTTTTTAATGGTTAAAATGTCAGCAACTAATTTTAAGAGGCACCAACGCGTCTGTGAGAGCCAGACAGACAAGGGGGGGTTTTACATCCTGACACCCAGTGAGAGCAGTTATGGATTTGTTGAGGCAGGTTAGTGTCTGACTTATGAATGAGTTGTTTCCTCTCCTCTTCCTGTTTGTTTCATCACTCGGGAGGGTTCGGTAGGGGGTGTGGGGTTTAGGTGAGGAGTGGCGCTGTCATGCAGGGTCAGAGGCTGACACGTCAACAGCTGCTCACTGTTGGCTTTATGCCACATCCTGTGATTGCAGACCACTAATTCTTTAATGGTGCATTTATAGGCTGCCAGATAAAAATGGATTGTAAACTTGATGTAAAAATAGACCAGGAAAGGAAGGGCTGGGTGTAAAAGAGGAAGCACGAGGTAAATTATAAAGCAGAACATCAGGATTAAAGGTTGCGATAGAGTGGGTCAACATTCAACATACTTTACCCAAACAGAAGAAAAACAGTTTGACCTATGCAGTATTTATAATATATAGAATTCATTCATATATTATACCAAGTTTATAATGTATAAATGACTACATAAATGACACATTCATACCAAAGGTGAATGACTACTGGGACAGTTCCTTTATAAATACAAAGGTTAATTCGAGTATATGAAGCAAACAATTTGTTTGCATTACAATTTTCTTACTGTGGTTTTATTTCTTTAAGTAATTATCTTTGTGTTCGGCTGGTCATCTCTCAAACGTCGCAACTTACAGTTTCAAACAAAAGCAATATTAAGAAAGAGAGAAGAGAAGTCATTTCCCCTCAGGGATAAATAACATTTTGCTTGGCAACTATGCAATACATTCATAATGAACACTGGGAGGTTCAGATTCAAAAGTAAAACTCAACATATTTTTGATTAAACATAAACTGTACTTTGATGCAACTTTTTAAAAACAGTGCAGCTGAGTTTTTACATTTTAAGTGCAGTATGATTGCAAGTTAAGCCAATGGAAGCTGCTGCTTTGGGGACATTTGAAACTGCAAACAACAGAAAGAGTGATTATACTGCAGTTATCAAAAGAGGAAGAAAAGCTGTTATTGCTCCAATGGAGGAAGCTTGTTTCCTCACCTGAAGGAAAATGAAGTGCTTTGGCTATATGTAAACGAGTAGACAAGGGTCAGTCTGTTTATGTCTAGCTGGGTGATGGGTTTATCTCTTCCCTGCAGTTCCTTATAACTTATTCAGGTGATGGAAAATGTCACTAAGTAAACAAAACTCATCATAAGTCTATCATTAACTAGCAGCAGAAATGCATGCATGATGTTAAGCCACCTTTTGTGTGTTCCCGTCCTGCAGGTAAAAGCCTAGCAACCCACTGACTCTCAATTGGTGACATCAGCCTTTATTTCCAACAGGAAGTATTTTTTCCTTGCACTCAGAGCTCTTCCGCATGTTCCAACTGACACTAAATAACAAAATCATAAGCAATGAGGCCTGACAGCCATATGTGTCCAGTGGCATGCAGTTTGGTGGTTGGTATTTAGTCTCTTCTGTTATACATTAATCCTGGACTTTATCCACAAAAAAGTTTATTTTTAAATCCAGCAGATGTTTGTTGCCGCTTTTCAGAGTTCTTTATTTTTCACTCTTTGTGTGTCCTTTGTAGAGTATAGCTCCTTCAGGATGAAATCTATATGCTGTATTCACTATGGTTACATCACCAAAAGCAAACACGTGTGGAAAAAGCAATGCACGTCTTGGTATCCAAACAGCATCGTTCCTGAGGTTGTTCTTGTATTTTAAAGCATCTCTTCCTCATTAAAGATGACTTTAAAAGGATTGTTTAGTTGGTGGTTGGACAGAATAGCTGGCTTTGAATTTACAGTAGTAACCACAGAAGCCTAGTAAAAACCGAAGTGATGACAAATGAGCTTTTCCATTGTGTGACTGCTTTCACTTCCTTTGGATCTATTCCTGTCTCAGACACTGTGTCCCACATACTTAGCTGGTGGTTTGAAAAAGTGCAGGTACCCAAGGATTTGCAGCAGTGTCAGGCCTCCGACAGTGTTTTCTGTGAGCCTCTTAAAAGCAGCAAGAGCTTTATTGATTTCTTGAGGTACGAGTTAAAGTTTGGATCATGTTAACACTTCCCTCTTCATGTCTCCTTTGGCTATTGCTATCTGACAGCAAGCACTGCAGAGATCAAGTGAGGGAAAGCATTTACAGGCAGTTCAAGCACCTTAAACGTGAAGCATCTACTAGTTTGCTTCTTTCTTTTCTTCCTGGCTACAACAATCTGTGAAGCTTTGTGATTCTTTAAAATGGGGTCTTGCATGTGACCTTGACATCTTCTGAAAAATCAAAAAAATCTAATTCATCTAAAGTCCAGGTTTCTTTTCATGGGTCCACATTAAAGGATTGTGTCCTGTGGAACAAAACTTTCTGTTGCAACTCCACAGTGAAGCTGTTTGAAAGTGGCACAGTGCTTTCTAGTTTGCTGAATGAATATTAGATTAGATTATTTTATTTCGGATGTGTAAAACAAGAAAAAACAAAAAACAAAAACAAAAACAGCATATATAAAAAAAGAAAGCACAATGGTCTCACTGAAACCCTTACACCTAACAGAAAACGGAAAACATGATGCGATGCACTTTTAACCACATCCCAAAGGGAAGAAGTCAAAACGTATTGAATCCCACCCCTGCTTCCTAAATCAATGCTTGCTAGCTCCTAATTAAATTACTAATTCATATCATACAATTTCTTACTAATATATATTATATGTAATGTCAATATATACATCTATATTCACTCTTATCAATATATAAATCATTGCTACATTTTTCCATCAAAATAGCTATATACATATATACATACATACATACATACGTAGATAGATATACTTATAACCCACACATACAAACAACATGCAGCTGAGTCAGTTAAACACCTCCATCCCTGTACCTCATATATGTAACCGATGTATAAATAAGATGGTTTATATTTCACCAAAAGCCAATTTTCTATTTCTGTTCACGTTTTGCGGTTCGTTTTCATGCTTTTGTGGAGCTTTTATTTTGTTAGTTTTATTTTTTTTATTGTGTGACCTTTGACATTTCGGCGACGTCACTTCCTGTTGTTTCGCGGTACTTTTCCTCACTCGGCTTCTAGCCCTGGAGAGGAGAGGTAAGACTGTTCAAGTGTTCTTGTTAATAGTGTGTTAAAAAATGTAAAAACGCTAAATATAAGTACAAATTATATTTTGTATGGGTCACATATGTTATATTTTATTAGCATAATGTTTGCTCTAGTGTGTATGTTTATTTTATTTGTCATGTAGCGGGTTAGCTCGCTGTTTTTAAGCTAGGCTACCAGAGGCTGGAGACTGTTTCTGATGCAGTTTGTTGTTATGTACCTTTCTTTTTAAAGGTGTGCATTTGGAGACTGGTCATAAAAGGTCGCTGTACTGACTTCTATGTGTTTAATACAGGTAAGTGACTTCCCCTTTTTGTTATTTTGTCATGTTGTTCATTTACAAAATATAAAAAATGCTGCTGGTGGGTGGAAAAATATTTCTGTGATTGCACAATTGATTGTATTTTGTTTTATTGATTTAATGTAACTGAACATAGTAAATACTATGACTCACTCGGCTTCTAGCCAGCGGCGGAGTGAGGCCTTGAAATCCACCGGGAATTTTTTCACTGGCACCGGCCCTGGTGTTATGTACCAACTGGTTTCCAATTTAACTTAAATTTCCTTACCGAAACAGCTCCAGCTTGTGTTGCGCTTCCGTCAGCAGATTTGTCACAAATTCACAAATATATTATATATATATATATAAAAATATATAATTTTTAAGTAGCAGTTATATATAGTGCTCACTTTCAGAAAAATATTCGCTGCAGTAGATTTTGAACTGCGACTTGAAAATCGCCAGAAATATGTTTATGTCTACTTTTGTGAATTGGACTTGACCTTCTTTTGCAAACTGTTCATTCATTGGACGATGAGCCCTTTTCTCCCTTTCCCAGCAGGCTGTGCTCCATTCCACATTTTAAGAACAAACAAAGTAAATAATATATTGCAGTTATAATGTTTAAATATGCAACCATGGAAGTTGTAGAATACTGAAATATGAGTTTATTTAAGTTGCAAAATTGGAAGTGATAAGAAAGAACTGGACCACAAGAGTGAGCATGACTGAGAAATGCACAGCAAGAAAGAGTAAATAAATACATCATGGATTACACTGAAGTGACATATAAGTTGTGTAGTTTTCTCAGTATCTTGCGGCATCGGTGTTACCCGCATACATTGCATGACTGAATATTGAATGGCTCATGACAGTAGAGGGAGGCCCGCACACTCGCTTGCGACGGCCGGTCTGCGCAGTATTCATGATGTCACCGGCCTACCGGGAATTGTCCCGTCTCTCCCGATGGCCACCCCGCCTTTGCTTCTAGCCCTGGAGAGAAGAGGTGTGCATTTCGAGACTGGTCATAAGAGGTCGCTGTACTGACTTTTATGTGTTTTTACACAGAAAATAAATTCGGCCCAGCCAAGCAGACCAGCTGATGTCAGCATCTCGTTCCTCAACACACAAACACAACACGGAGATTGTAGCAGACCGAGGTGTAGGCCAGACCGGCTACATATATATATATACGGGTCAATGACGTATAAGGATTTACAACAACTCAATTTTAGAATAATAAAAACAAGCATATCTAATGCAGTAGTTCAAACATTCAGAATGTTGTGTACCTGAAAATTCATATTATAAATGTGAAAGTGATTTTAGTGGGTTTTTCAAGATTAATTGGCACTGGCCTTAAAAAAAGTCATGTGGTGCGACCATGATTCATCTTGAAATAAATTAATTTACTTTAACACGCTTCACATCTTTTTTTTTTACAAGTTTTCAGTAATATAAAGTGTTTGGAAACAAAGTAATTGCATTTTTTTTAATTTATTTATATAATATATTTCAAGATGAATCATGGTCGCACCACATGACTTTTTTTAAGGCCAGTGCCAATTAATCTTGAAAAACCCACTTAAATCACTTTCACATTTATAATATGAATGTTCAGGTACACAACATTCTGAATGTTTGAACTACTGCATTAGATATGCTTGTTTTTATTATTCTAACATTGAGTTGTTGTAAATCCTTATACGTCATTGACCCATAAATCAAGCTGTCATGCCTCTTTCTCATTGTAGAATATACAGAAATTTCCTGTGAAGCACATTTTTAGTAGAATTTTTCAATTGTTTGTGCATGTTATACCTATTCTTGTACTGTTAAATTAGGTTATGTGTGCAATAATAATTATCTTTACTAGTTATCTAATTATCTTTCCTTGTGTCACTGCATGAATCTTTGTTAATGATGTATTGACAGCGAGAGGCTGTTGCACATAAAAAGCTTTTTGTTAATAAAGCCCTCTCATTCAGCAGAAATGTCAAGGAGAGACCACAGTGCAGATTCAGTTAATCGTGCTAAACCTAACAGGAACACATATTTTCCCCTCGCCCACAGACGTGTTACCTAATACTACAACGGTTAATGTCAGCATGTACTGCATGGTTGAATGAGGGACCTATATTTACCAACTGTGAACTGAAGCTGCAGAAATAAACACTTGAGCTAAGCTTGAGCAGGCTAAAGGTGAGGTATGATATGCAATATCGGTGATACAGATAAAAGCAATTATTTCTTTTTTTTACTTGAGCACCAGCAGAATTAAAGGCTATTCTTGGAAACAAATGTAAACTGATGAACCATGTTTCTTACAAATTCTTTAAACAACGTCTTTCTGTACAGATGAACAACCCAGTCTCATGGAAGTCCGTAATATAGTCTTGAAATTTAATCTATTGATTTGTGTCCATGGACATGAATTTCCCTTTTTTTTCGTGTCATGTATTTCAATGGCGAGTACATTTTGTGCCTGTAGCATGTATTTTTTGAGACTGGGAGCACAGAAGCTATTACTCCATTTAATTTTCATTTTGAAAATATAACTGCTATATTACTCAAGATTTAACCAGGAGATTCATCCTTGTGTCTTTATCAGTCCTGTGAGCAGACTTGATAACAATTGAATTTAAATACCTTTATAGTTATTTTCGTAGAGGAGCTGTGATCAATAAAATCATGTTACTCAAAAGAGGCTCTCTGAGAGGAACAGGGATTGAGGATTAATCTGGGCAAATAGTACACATGCACACCAACAAATAGATAATTATATAAAAGAAAAGACCAAATGAGTTTTTATTTTTATTGTTTATCATTTCATCTTCTAATTGTCTCCTTCCCTCACTCATACACTCAATTTCCCTTGGGCAGTGACTCACTCCTGCCATTCCTTTAGCCCCTGACTTCCATTAGTCTCTTAGCGACCAGGGCTTGATCCCTTCGGACGCAGTCAGGAAACTCCTCATCTCCTTTTTTTTCTGATGTAAAATTAGAAAACAGGAACCAGGGACTGGCAACATAATCCTTCATTCTACTCTCCAGTGACTTGACCACCCGCCCGGCTGTAACTTAAGTCAACAGATTGGAACATGGTGCTTTAATAAAGCTGCTAAAATGTCACAGCAATCATTATAAGAGAGAGAGTATAAGAGAGAAACAGCATGGGGCCATGATTTGTTGTTGAATCGGGCATTACCAACCTACCTTCTATGTATGTATCTATGGATGTTTCTATCATTCTCTCTACTCTTTAAATTGAATTTATTATTTAAAAAAATGTTGGGGGGCAAAATTAAATGCTTTAAATGTATTTAATACTGTTAATTTCTATTTTAGTCAGAATTGCGGCATGTGGCAGCACGTGTCTGCAGGATCATGGTGCTTTAGGAAATATTTGTTAAGTTAGAGATTTCTTCAACAACCAAAGAATATAAATACATTCTTAATGACACA
Organism: Scomber scombrus; assembly: GCF_963691925.1. Lineage (NCBI taxonomy): Eukaryota > Metazoa > Chordata > Actinopteri > Scombriformes > Scombridae > Scomber > Scomber scombrus. The sequence goes on along the minus strand of NC_084984.1, from coordinate 1,914,626 downwards.
AAACCTTTGCAGGAAGCCACATGTCTAACATCTGTTATTTGAAATTGACTTCAAATACAGGATCTGTCTCTAATATCTTTTTGGCTTTCCTTAGATAGGCCTACTTAAGAAAAGCACAATTCAAAGTATCTGTAAGTATAAATAAGTATTAAATAGGTGCATACTAAAAAAGGGATAGTTTCAATGTTTTCAATTTAATGGTAAAATTGTGACTGAACATAAAAGAAAAGAAACTCAATCACATGATGTCTAACTCTGAATTCCACTCCCTTTCCAGCTTCTAGGTATCTTTTTATCTTCCCCTCAAAATACCAGTAGCCAACGCTAATATTGTAACTGGCAATCTTCAACAAGGGAAAGATGATGAACCACATTCTGCCTGACTGTCTCACACTAAAAATAACTGATGAAATTACAGCAGAGGTTCTACCAGGAATGCCACCTCACCCTTTACTCCTTTCACAAGCTCAGTGTCTCAATGGCCTTTTATGTCACATTCATCCCAAAGTTAATCCCAAAATACTAAATTGTTACATGAATATTCTTTTTCTATGGTTCTTTCAAAAAGTCTATGAATCCCTCAATCATCACTAGATGAACACAAGTTTGTCCTCTCACCTACAGAAAGTCATAAACCATTACTCAGGTAATAGATATTATATATTTGAGCTAATGTTGGGATTGGCACTAAATCCAGGCGGGGAGTTCTGGAGAATTCACCAACTTCTCACTTGATTTCTAACCTCAGTAAACGTTTTCAAAATGTGTTTATGGTCTCAATCGCTAGTTTAAAGCCTTCTTCAATGCAGTATGATGTTCATTTGGGACATTTTGGCCTCCCTGATTTTATATGTGACGATAAAGCAGGGTATGCATTAGGGCGTGGCTACGTCGTGATTGCCAGGTTGATTGGTTCACAGGTTCAGGAGGGCGCCTCATGCTCCTCCTGATGCCCATATAAGTAGAATCCCTGTTTTTTTTTTATCCAGCATGCACCGAAAATTTCAAGATGGCGCTGCTCAGATCCGATACTATTGGCCTCCGAGCAGCAGTCCACAAACCAATGGGTGACGTCACGGATGTTACGTCCATTATATATACAGTCTATGACTAAATCATCCTGTAAATTAAAGCAATGATCTAATTAATTTGTATTGCCTGGCCTCACTTTGCCTTGTCCCACACTGCCCCACAGATCAGTTCGAGCCACTGGCCTACGTGCCATTACAAATGTGGGTTTATAATATACATTACCACAGATACCCTGTCGATTAGTTGGGCAACAAACATGATTTCCTTACTCACTGTATCTAAGCTGATGACGTCTCAAGTGAGGATGTCAATCCAACAATGTTCATACAGGTTCAAATTCAAATGTCACAGTAACATTCAGAGTCATGGCCGTAGCTACCATTGAGGACACCGAGCTCATGTCCTCGGTATTTTTTTCTTGAAGTTTCGTTTTGTTGTGAAGTGAAAATAGCCGACGAGACAATTATCCTTGCATCAACGGGCTGTCACGTGACACGAACTTGCAGATACCGTTGCCATGTCAAAACCAAAGTAGTCGGCTATAGCCAGCGGCGGAGTGAGGTCTTGAAATCCACCGGGAATTTATTCACTAGCCCCAGTGTTTTGTCCCAACTGGTTTCCAATTTAACTGGTTTCCTTACCGAACAGCTCCAGCTGTGTTGTGGTCCGTCAGCAGATTCGTCACAAATTCACAAATATACAGCCAGCATATTACTGGAGATATTAAAGTAGCAGTTATATATATATAGTGCTCACTTCCAGAACAAATATCTACTGCATTAGATGTTGAACTGCGACTTGAAAATCGCCAGAAATATGTTGTCTACATTTTTTGAATTGGACTTGACCCGATTTTGCAAACTGTTCATTCATTGGACGAGCCCTTTTCTCCCTTTTCATAAATCATAAAATTAATTTTTTCCTACTCCACTAATCCACTGATATTTATAACACATGAGAGAGGAACTAATCTCCATTCCTGGTGTTTCAACCTTTCCATTTGACTTTGAAATGTCATCCTTATGAGCAGGTACAGGCGTCAGTAAAACAACAGCTAATTAATATACCAGGAGCAAAAACTGAGCTGGCACACCTGGTACTTATTAGCAGCTGAAACCTTGACTTGGTCCTGATGATGGATTTCAAAAGCTTGAAGTTGTCTATTTATTGAAGTACTTCTACTCGTATATGGTTTAAATACAAGTGGATCAGTGGAGTATCTTTTTTGTTAAACTGATATATAACAGGAATTGTCTGAGTGTGTACTTAAATCAACTCCCACTCACATCAATGGATGAGTGGATGGTTACTGTAGATGAGTGTAAACAGATTACTCAGCAGAGCACTAAATTCATTGAAAGAAATTTCAGAGCTAGAAAACAGCTGTAGAAATGAAAGAACACAGAGGGAGTATGAGATTGTATTTTAATCTTTCTTTTTAACTTTTGATGAGTTCAACAATGAACACACAGACCTCACATTTCAATAAGGCCACTGAGCACATGCCTGTAACTCAGAGGTGTCAAACTCATTTTTATTGAAGGGCCACATACAGACCGATTTGATCTCATGTGGGCCGGATCATTAAAAAGATGGAAGGAAGGAAATAAGAAGGTAAGGAAGATAAGACAGACGGAAGGAAGGAAAGGAGGGAGGGAGGGTGGAAAGGAGGAAGGAAGGAAGGAAGGAAAGGAGGGGGGAAGGAAGGACAGACAGACAGAAGGAAGGACAGGGAAGAAGGGAGGAAGGACAAAAGGGAGGAAGGACAGATGGAGGGAAGAAAGGGATGAAGGAAGAAAGGACAGACAGACGGAAGGAAGCAAAGGAGTGAGGAGGAAGGAAGGAAGGAAAGGAGGAAGGAAGATAAGACAGACGGAAGGAAGGAGAGGAGGGAGGGAGGGTGGAAAGGAGGAAGGAAGGAAGGAAAGGAGGACGGAAGGTAAGGAAGATAAGACAGAAGGAAGGACAGAGGGAAGAAGGGAGGAAGGACAGATGGAGGGAAGGAAAGAGAAGTAAGAAAGGGATGAAGGAAGAACGAAAAAAAGGAAGGTAGGAAGGGCAGATGGAAGGAAGGAAAAGAACACAGGAAGGAAAGTGGGGCGGATTAGACCGATCGGCGGGCCGGTTCTGGCCCGCGGGCCGCATGTTTAACCCCCCCTGCTGTGACTCTATCAGTTCAGTTCTAATGACGCAAGCTTAACGTCACTCTCTGACTAACAGGCTTGAGCAGCTCTTTAAAGATTGTTTTGAGAATGAAAGACAAAAATGTGGTAAAACATTACACTACATATATTACTTCTTAGCCCCCTCACTTCACTTCAAGTCAGTGTAACCAAACAACGTGGCTAGTGGTACCAGAATGACGCCACTCCTGCCTCTCCCTGGTCTGAGAAGGAATGAGACATACAGTAGGGAAGAGGAAACATATAGCAGGGCTGTTTTTATGTTTATGGTGGATAACCACAGATGAAATGTTCCCATAAAAAAGTCTAATTCTGGTGCTTCTTGTCTGACTCTTTCGTAACATAATGTTGTCTCTCACATAATGTTGTTTTCTGGGCCTAAAATTATATGCAGAATACAAGAAAGTGTGTTTTTTCTTGCCCACCGCAAAAGGTTGTCTGTTACCTTCAGAAGAGCCGGCCGGTTTGTGAATGAACCACAATGATACAGTTGTCTCACCAGTGTTGATCTTGGTATTTGATAACTTTTAATTGTGTGGACTCTCTTGAACGTTTCAGGCATATATTCTATTTACTTTGATAGTGTTTGATATAAAACAGTCTTAGTTAAAGGGGGACTTATCATGCACAATTACATCCTGGGGGTCTACTGAGATAGATTTGCATGATTAACAGTTCCAAAAAACTCCTTATTTATCTTATACTGGCTTTTTATGCCGTACCTCAACTAAGTGTCTTTCTGAAACAGGTCATTTTAGCTCCCCCACCCCCCAATTCTAGTTGTTTAAGTTCTAGTTGCCAGCTCCGCAGACTACTCATTTCACTTCCCAAGATACAATCCACTCAAGAACCAGGTTTTCATTTTTAATCTAAGGAAGATTTTTGTGATCTTTATCTTTTTATCATTGTGTAATCTTTTGAACTTCATTCTTCGGTGTTTTACTTTTTTGTACAGTATTTTACACCAGTTCTGTACAGATCTGGAAAGAAGATAATAGGGTCTGAATAACAGAACATGACATAACAGTATAAAGGTAGTATAATATATATCACCATTATGACTAAATATCATCGTCAACAAACCTTTATCACGTGACTAAAACGAGACGAGGCGCAACGTAAATGCTGGTCATGTGACGATAACTATAATTAATATATAATGCAATATTGTTGACGAATAAAAACGAGACTAAATGTGGTTTACAAAATAAAAACTCTGTTAAAATGTCTCTGTTTACTTTGCAGTATTTCTGTTTCCTGTGTCTCACTTCGACGTCACTTCCTCAATCCCCACTCGCGGCATTATTTAGAAGATGCAGCTGCGGTAGGTTAGCGTTAACGAAGGTTAGCGTTGACGTAGGTTAGCGTTAACGAAGGTTAGCGTTAACGACAGACAACTGACACAGAACGGGACCGATAGCCGGCCAGCCGCGGTTAGTCTTGAGTCTATAAGGTAACAATAATATAATAATAAGACAACCTTGTTTGAATTGTGAAATGGGTTTGGCTAAAAGAAAATGTTGGTTTGGTCTATACTACTAGGTACTTATACTATATTGACTGGGTTAGATAGAATTGCATTACTAAAAAGAGACTAAAATACAATTTTCATTGACTAAAACTAGACTAAAATGCTCAGACTTTTAGTCGACTGAAACTTGACTACACTAAAGAGTATGAACGTGACTAAAACTAATAAAAACTAAAATGACAGCTTGACTCAAAGACTAGACTAAGACTAAAATTAAAACAGGCCGCCAAAAACAACACAACATGTGGGGGTCCTCTCTGAAAATGTCTTACCCACTGGTCATGACTCACTCTTGAATGACAGAGTGCAGGTTATCACAACCTGATACGGAGTCCAGCGCTCAGCACTAGAATCAGTGTCTACAACATAGGAATCTATTTAAATCTTTTAGGAAATGCACCTTACGTAACTTCCTGACCCATGGATAACTGATGGGAGCAGAGAGAAGCCAAATAGCAGGAAGAGCCCAGAGGACAGTGAAGACCAAATGGTCCACGACACTCAAATTACATCATTGTAGATAATCAATAAACCAAGACACACTACTAGTAAAGTCTAAAAATACTCTTTACTGGACCTCATTCATTCACAAGTAAAACCATAACTGGAAGCCTGGTATAGAGCATCTAGGTCACCATAGAGCTGATGAACGAAGAAAGGAAGGGAGGAAGGACAGAAGGAAGAAAGGGAGGAAGGACAGATGGAGGGAAGGAACGAAGAAAGGAAGGGAGGAAGGACAGACGGAAGGAAGGACAGACAGAAGGAAGAAAGGGAGGAAGGACAGATGGAGGGAAGGAACGAAGAAAGGAAGGAGAGATGGAAGGAAGGACAGAAGGAAGAAAGGGAGGAAGGACATATGGAAGGAAAGATAGAAGGGAGGAAGGAAGAAAGAAAAAAAGGAAGGTAGGAAGGGCAGATGGAAGGAAGGAAAAGAACACAGGAAGGAAAGTGGGCCGGATTAGACCCATCGGCGGGCCGCATGTTTGACACCCCTGCTGTAACTCTTATCAGTTCAGTTCTAAAGTCTAAAAATACTCTTTACTGGACCTCATTCATTCACAAGTAAAACCATAACTGGAAGCCTGGTATAGAGCATCTAGGTCACCATAGAGCTGCCAGTAACTCATAGAGATTAGAGCTCACGTTTGGTTTAACATAATCCTCATTTCTGGCAGCATGAGCAAAGCGTTATGATTAGAAACGATGCACAAACAAAAGCGCACATTCAAATGTGTGTGTGTGTCGTGACCGTGCACACAACTGCATGCGTAGCTCCTGACGTCACAGGAGGGGGGGGGGACATCCATTAAGGTTATTTGATGTCTACTTTTAGCAGCGCCTATAAAAATAAAACAAGAGGATGAATGACATCACATTTATACTCACAAATGTGCCGACGCAGAGATATGTGCAGCTTGTTGTTATGTTGGTTATAAACTTATAAAGTAAGTCTTTGTTTAGGTAATTAGCAGCGTGATGGACAGCATGACGTTGACATTCAGTGTGATTTACACGCATACACGTTTTTAATTTTCCTATACTAAAAATGAAAAACCAAAAAGACATTTACATTTAATTTGAATATTCCGTACTTCTGTACCAAGTATACTCTCTATTAAAGTTTTGTCAGTTGCAGCACAGTGACAGAGGCTTTTAAGGGCAGGACACACTCTGGTGCATTTCCTTTGTATGGAAACCATTGGCTGAACAATGAGAAAATAAAGGCAAAGCACAGTCTATTCCCCTGCTCTCCAAGCCAGTTATACCTGTAGGTCAATTATGTAATTTCATACAATTAGAGCATGTGCCCGAGTGGGCCCATTTCTGATGCGTGTAAAGACGGAAAAGGGAGTGACACAGTCCATAAAAGAAAGGAGGGACAGACAGAGCCAGACTACATGAATGACAAAACCAACTAAAAGTGCACTGCAGTACTGAACTGATAGACCTATCTCCACAAGGTTTGCATATGAATAACGTGCCCTTGAATTAGTTTTTAAGAGGAATAAATTTAGACAGCTGCACCAACACAAAACACAAAAACCCACGTAATCATTGTTCTCTCTCTTTCTTCTCATGGCTAAGATCTGCTGATGTTTTTTTGTCTTAATCAGACAGCTTGACACAAAGACTAGACTAAGACAAAAATTAGGCCGCCAAAAACAACACTAGCTCCATCCAGTTGTCCAAATATGGTCATTTCTGGCTTCAAAAATCCAAGATGGTGACACTCAAATCTGAGATGGCGAGAGGCAAATCCACAAACCAATCGATGATGTCACGGTGACCACATCCATGTTTTTTACAGTCAACGGTCTGGAGGCTCCTGTTTTACAACTCATGTGTAGAAAGAATTGTTCAAAACTGGTTGTTTGTGAGCTATCTAAAGCCTTTCTCTGGCACCTAAAGTGTGAAAACAGAAATGTCCCTGTCCATTTATGTTTATCAGGCTTAGCCAGTGAGTACAAATATGTGGAGAGGAGGAAAAAAATTGTGTCCTTCCTCTCAGTGAAGGAGGATCATGAAAGAAAAGCATTACTTTCTAGACCTGCTCAATTTAGCCGTATGTGTCATCATGTTATAGGCAAAACATCAGCTGCTTTACTATCTTTATGGTAGCATAAGCTTCTCAAATAAGACCCCACTATGGAATATAGTATGTGCTTGAGTAGAGTATGTGATTAATGGAGCACTCAATCTACCTATGCATGAAAAAAAGCTTTACCCTGAATGTAGAAGGGACCGACATCAAGGCCAACTCAGGATGAGGTAGCTATTCATTCTTTGTCTTTACCGAAAGAATATGTGGTAAGCAGGAAACTGAATTCGACTATGATAATCCTTGCTTTGGCGTGTGTAGTGGAAACTCAATTGTCAACATCAAAATTCATTGTGTGATGTAATCTCTCAAAATCACCCAGAGCAGTGGCTGCTGTAACACAGACACAGATAGTGCATTACCATTATGCATTCATTACCACAATCTGCAATCTACAAAAGGCGCTTCTGTTTGTAAACCTACGTACCATATGTGACTCACTCACTCATTTTGTATTATTAATAATGAACGATTTGTGAATCAATCCATTCAGTGGGGGCGTGTATCTGTTCATGTACAGGTGCTGATGAGAAAGTAGGGCAGCACTATGAATAACAAGTACTGCAGTGTTTTGTAACATTCCTGTGTAGGCCGCAGAGTCCCATTCTCAATCTCAGTCACTGCCTCTTCATTCACAAGAGAGACAGACAGGGAGAGGGAGGGGAGAGGGAAGAGGGACGGGTGGGGAAGGACAGTAATGACATTAAAGTGGAAACTGGAAGAAATTAAAAAGATGTGAGAGGCACTGCAGAGGAAAGAGGACAACACAAAGGTATTAGAAAGGAGAGCAAGAGGGAGAACATGCTCAAAATAGCAGCAGTTGGGTCAGATGATAAGAGAATCATAAGACCATTTTTAAAGATGAATAGAACAAAGAATGAGTACAGGAAGAGCATGTTTCTCTCACATAGCTGTAACGTGTCTTCCACTGTCTTCCAAATTAAGATAAAATAAGACATTCTTTAAGGTCTCCCTCTGCTAGCGTTCATCTTTAGTTAATTGCCCTGCTACATTCAGGACAAGAGAGATCAAAACCAAGCTGCACAAAAGGATCATAAGGGCGGTTTACACTGCAGTGATGCATATAGAAAATGAAAAAAGGGCTCTTCACTGAAGAACGGTGGCTTTAAAAAACAGGTCAGGTCAAGTATATTGAAGGGACAAACATTATGCAACCTGGAACAAGGTTAAGGAGTCACAAAGTTGGAATAGAAAAACAGGGATGGATAAGGTGACATGAATGCAATGGCTAAATAATACTACAAATAAACTATTTATAGGGCCATTACACTTTGAAATCATCTGCTCACCTGTATGATAAAAGTTCAAATACACAAATAGATTGATGCTGCTGTTAGGTCTAGGCAAATACATGTGATGTATAGAGAGTCTGGTGGCAAGCAGAATCTATGTCTCTCGATCTAGAAATATGTAGCAACTAAATATTGGATTAATGTTTTATCCTTGCAACTGTTATGGCAATCAGAACATTTAACACTTTTAACATGTTCGCAAACAAGAGCTTTGACATGAACTCTTTTGTGGATGAGCCAAGATGACATCTCTTAGTGTTGCATCACTGGCAAAATTGAAAGCCCCCTGGGTGCTTGAGATGCCCTGTCTCTATTATATCAGCCTGCTAATGAGGTGCCATTTATAGACCGTTCATTTATATGATGTCAATGCTAAGGTCACGCCAACACACACAGCGCACGTATCGCTGTATATCTCTTTAATCCATTAAGAAAAGTCTCAAAGGAGAACATTCGTAATGGATAAATGTAATTTACTAATACCTTGAAACGTTTTTCTTTCCTTATTCATTATTAATTTATGTTAGGGATTCCACTTCACCCAGATGCATTATGTTACATAACATACTTGACAATGAGGGGCTTCAGCGTGGTCTTTGAACCTGCTAACCAACATCACAACAAACCACGACCAACAGTGGATAACAGGGCTGCCACTCTGGGATGAAGCCAGATGTATCTTGCTCTCTCTTCGTTATCATAATCCAATACAATGCTTGCCATAATGCAAAAATCTGCTATATTCCCCACACCTGAATAGCCCAAGAACTTCCAGAAGTGATCCTCAAACTGATCTTCATCCTGCCTCAGCATGAATGATTAACTGATGCATTTCAGAGGTATACAGCGAAGGCAAAAAGAAGAAATGACTCTGTGAGGCCTCCCTATTGTCTTCAGACCGGAGACTTTAAATTGCATTGCCACCTTGAACATACTTGTGTTATGGCCAAGATTACCTCACACAGGATAGGGAGCTTCCCATAAGCCTTCAAGATGACCAGATGTTTTAACCCACACAGGAAGGAAGGAGCAAAGGAAAGAAGGAAGAGAGGAAGGAATGAAGGAAAGGAGGGAGGAAAAAAAGGAGCAAAGGAAAGAAGGAAGAGAGGAAGGAAAGAAGGAAGGGGAGAAAGGAAAAGAGGAAGGAAGGACAGAAGAAGGAAGGGAGGAAGGTAGGGGGAGGAAAGAGAGAGGGAGGGAGAAAGGAAAGAAGGAGGGAGGGAGGAAGGAAGGACAGAAGGAAGGAAGAAAGTGGATGGAGGGAGGAAAGACAGGAAGGATAGAGAGAAGGAGGGAGGGATGAAAGAGAGAGGAAGGAAATAAAGACAGAAGGAGGGAGGGAGGAAGGAAGGAAGGGAGGAAAGAAGGAACAGTCACAACAGACGGGGTCAATTTGACCCGGGAGGACGATAGGAAAGTTAAGATTGTCCAATAGAAATAGGATGTATTGTGTCTATCCATCTGACTCAGATCAGACAGACTGTCTCTTGTCACAACCCCCCTTCTAGGTCAGGGCAAAGGTCAGCTTTAAGGAAGTGAGCATGCCATATGGTGACATTTTCATCCAGACACACCAAAAAGAGGCACTCAGTGTAGATAGATTTAAGCCAAACTAATCACAGGGTCCTTACTATAGACTGTATATAAAATGGACGTAACATCCGTGACGTCACCCATTGGTTTGTGGACTGCTGCTCGGAGGCCAATAGTTTCGGATCTGAGCAGCGCCATCTTGAAAATTTCAGGTGCATGCTGGGAAAAATAAAAACACGGATTCTACTTATATGGGCATCAGGAGGAGCATGAGGCGCCCTCCTGAACCTGTGAACCAATCAACCTGTCAATCACGACGTAGCCACGCCCTAATGCATACCCTGCTTTATCGTCACATATAAAATCAGGGAGGCCAAAATGTCCCAAATGAACATCATACTGCATTGAAGAAGGCTTTAAACTAGCGATTGAGACCATAAACACATTTTGAAAACGTTTACTGAGGTTAGAAATCAAGTGAGAAGTTGGTGAATTCTCCATTGACTTGTATAGAGACGGAAGTCCTTTTGACACCAAAACGGTCGCCCCCTGGTGGCCTTTTGATAGAATGCAGTTTTAAGTTACTTCCGCGTTTGCATCATTTCAGAGGACCAGAACTCCCCGCCTGGTCCTTACTATATATTCAAGGTGTCATGTAAACCATAATGATGGTTTCACAAACTTCTTTAGGCTAGGACAAATGTTCCTATTCATGACTGATGTGTGTATTGAAAGAATCTGGAACATTTTATATTCCAATACACACTGTATGCCTGACTTGGTTCATAGCAGTAAAGATAAACACTGTAACTTGAATCATATGACTTAAAAAAAAAATTAAACTGAGGGTCATTAACTGTACAGTTGTATTTATCCTCAACATAATAAAAAGCCATCTGTGCTTTTTCTGAAACTTTGTCATGGTTGGCCATCTGTAATTTCTGGCAAGTGTATAATTCCCTCTGCAGATGGAACATTCTTTTTCTTTCCTGCATACTTGTGCTGCTTTGTAATCAGAAGTCACTTTAACTTGGAGAGCTTGTTGGCTTTGTTTTCTTGTGAGTTATGACAGATGGTGCATTTAGGTCATTGTCACTGTTTTCAATAAAACTTAATTTATCTATCAGTGTACTTTCTTAATTAGATGTGCTGGCACTAAAGATGGAAAGCAATCCTGTTGTTATTCTGCAAACATCCTGCATGTGTTTTTGTGTCTCATGTTGACATTATTTTGTTCCTAGATTAACAATCAAAGAGTATTAATTATTACACAAATAATGCAGCACTTTGCACATCAAGCACAATAGAAGGATGGATAGAAGTTCAACAAATGATTACTTGATATGATATCTTTTGTACTTTTTGAATGATTAAAGTCAAAAGTGAGGGCTTTTACAGCTGTTTCTCATCTGTGATACCATCAGGCACAAGGGAGAGCACAGATATTTTTAGACCAGAAAAAAACACACTCCCCCAGTTTTGACTCTCGAAGCACATATCACACCTCAAGCTGTTGCCACAAGCCTGAAGCCTCCTCTCTCTCGCAAAATCAAAATATAGAGTAATCATTTTTTAGATCTAATCTTTATTTGTTAGGGAGCATGATGCCCAGCCCTTACTGACTGTTTCTAGATGTAAAGATTCTCTTTTCCTTCAAATACTGAGTACAGATATTATATATACTCATTCTCAGGTAATCCTGCTGCAAATAATGATGTACACATCTCTGGTCTATGAGCTTTACCTCAACAACATGGTGGCTTTTTCTTAATATGTCATTGTAGGAAGAAAAAAAAAGAGAAAATAGAAAGACAGAAGATAAAGATAAATGACGGAACAGAATGACCTGGTTTGAAATGTATAATGGTGAACATACAGTGAGTTGCAGATACTGAATGGTGGAACCACCTTTATGATAAAGCACTATCAAGAGTAGTTAATGGTGATAGAGAAAGTGTGCTGTTTGCTCAGCTGTACAATATTATGCAACAATGTTTTGTGCAGATGAGTTTAAATAATCTAATACCAGCTTTCAAAGGTTTAAAAATAAAGTTTTTTGTGTTTTATGGGTGGATCTCAGAAAATATGCAATGGTCTGGTGTTCGTCAAAGTGCAGAAAGAAAAAGAAAGAAAGGTCCATCATGTCCAAATGACAAATGAAGGTAATGGAATCTCTTACATAACCTAACTAAAATACAAAATCCCAGTAATTCAAAATGAATATTACCTCATTAAATGTTTGACATCTTCATGGTAGAGTATTATATTCTTCATTGTGCACTGTGATAAGACTGAGGGACCTCCAGCTGTGCTCTCACTACAGTATGAAGCAGTCATACTGTAGGAAAGGGAAAAGAAAGAATAGAAAATCACAATTACAGTACAAATGATAGGTGAAATGTCGTTTTTTGGTCTTTCTTAATATCATTCACTGGTGGTAGTTTTAATTAAGGTTCCTCAGGCAATGAGATATCTATCAGAGCAGATACAGAAAACAACACAACTTATAATTTCCCAAAGATAATTTATTAAAACAATACAAATGAATGTTTAATCCTTTGATGCTGTTCTGGTAGAGGTTGTAGGCTACAAACCTTTTTTGCTAATTGGAGGAGACATGAATGAAATGAGCTGTTTACTTTGGCCTTTTCATACAACACTCACTGTACAGTGGATTATAAAATGCAAAGTAGTTTGTGTGTGACTAACAGGAAATGGTGATATGTAAATTAATACAGGTTGGGTCTACTTTCCGGTCTTTTTTTAAGGGTAAGCCTCTGTTAGACATGTTAATATGAACTGTTTTCATTTATACTTTACAGGCTTTCAAAAGTATGTTGAGTGTAGCAAAGAAGAATCCATTAGCAGATAATGAGAAGTATATGATCAGCCCTTCTCAATGTTCAACATGTAACTTTATCATTTTAGTTTGAGAGCTACATGACATTGACATTCTCACAACTTCAAGGCATGGGTGGCTTTTAATGACAAGGTTACGCAGGGGGGAAAAAAGGGAAAAAGGATGTGAACTCTATCATTATTTACTTCCTAAAGTCACTGGTTGCCTGGTTAAAAGGCTGTTGTGATTTCTTTTTGCCATGGGCAGAGACAAGTTCATTGAAAAGTATAAATATATCACATGTAGCCTTTTATATTTTGATGATTTTAGGTTGTGGCCTCGACTCAACAGTGACCAAACAAAAAACAACATCCAAGTACAGACAGTGGATAACTATAATTAGCTCTGGAAAGGACACTGCTGTAATCAGATATATTTTGTCATTGTGGGCAGTAGAGGTTTACTGTACAGCCATTGTATGTTTTATTCTTAGCATCTCCCTCAGCCTTTCTTGACTTCCTAGGTATATGATTCCTTAAGCATAGGCGGTTCAGTCAGTTCAAACAACATAACTATAATTATATTACTCACTTCTCTTTCCCTAATCAAGTGCTCACAATATAAGTGCAGAGTTGGCATTAAAGCAATCATGGGCTTTTTTGCTATCTGCTCTTGTCATGGTTTGCAATCACGTAAGGAACAAAACAGCCCAGAGACTTTGATTACCTGCAGGTTGAGAAGAACATGATCATTTGTCCTAAAAATAGGCACGGTGCTACTCTTGGTATTGTGAAATGTTTTTGTTAGAGAACACTTGCACTTACAGTTGTAATTGTGTTACATAAATGAGAAGGGTAGAATTTCACAGCGGAAGAAACAATCAGGTAAAAAGTCACGAATGTAATTTTAAAGTAGGCCCAGCATATAAGTGGGAGTGGGAGATACTTGTATGAAGTTTATTTTCATATCATTGTTTGATATTTTGATCTCTTATGTAAATTATTAGAAAACACATTCAGTCTCATAACCAAGAGTTAGTAACTACTGAATTTTAAGTTTATAGATAACATTATCTATAATAAAAGTGTTCGGTTTTGAAATATAAATGAAACAATTACAAATAAATCTTGATTATATTACTCTTCTTATATAGGAGTGTATTGATACATACATGTCTAAACATCCCAGGTGGGAGAATATCAATGTATCCTAATCCAAAAGTTAGTAGTATGCTCCTTTTAAATATGTTAAGCCTGAAGTGTATCCCAGTTTGTTTTCAAATCACTGGCCTTGATAAAACAACACTATTCTATTTTTGTTGCAGGGTCAGTATTAGTACCTAACAGGTTGCCTCGTCCTAAATAACACACTGCACATGGATAGAAGTAGCTAGCCCTTGATTGGTCTTTGACAAAAACCTGCAATTACCAGAGGCAGGCAACATAACAAACAGCCAGGATTTTCACATGCTTTTATGTGTCTGTGGTCAGCCAACAAATACTGTTTTCTTGTACCAACAAAACATACATGTAACGGCTGGTTAGACTGACGTAGTTGATATTTTAACTGGCAATAAAAACTGTTTACAACACTATACAACCGTAAATAACATCTACATTGTCATTGCTATCATTCGATACTATTGCCTGACTGAGGCCAAATACATGTGTGCATGTACACAGAATTCAGGGATGTAATTCATGTCACAGGCTCCTGTCCAAATTTTAGGGGCCCAAAATGAAAGTAACACAGGTGATGACTCAATGACTGATTGATTACGTCTGCTCTGTAAACTCTGTGGTCTTATTCTGCTTTTATGTAACTGAGTTCCCTTTGTCGGGAGTTCAAACATGGCATCTCCAGCATGGGAGGAAACATTTCAACTACTGAACCACCACTGCCGAAATAAGAATTAAGTATCTATAGTAGGGTATTATCTTGATATAGGTGAACACTGTCTTTGCACCTGTCATCCACTTTTTTGTATATGTATATATGTAGGCCTACTCTTTGCATATGTTAAGGCCATGGTCAATCCACAGAATCCACCTCCACACCGTCATCCAGCCCATGGCCTCGACACGCCTGCAGATTCAACACGATCTTCAGTAACTGACATCCTGCATCATTTTCATAATAACCAAAAGCTAATTTATCTTATTCCTCCGTTGTTGTTTAAAAACTGCTGAAAACTTGTCAGTGAGTCTCACCGCTGCACTGGGTCACATGTTCCTTCATTATGAAGAGTTTGGTCACGTTAGTTTGTTTAGAAACGCAAACAAAGACTAATAACAGAGATCATGTTTTCCATCTCTGAGAGTAGTTCTGTGTAAGGCAGACGCTACTGAGCATGTGTAGGAATTAATGCTGGCTATCGATACTCAATACCTTTTAAGGTATCAACCGAAATAAATTGATACCAATTAGTATCAAAAACGTCTCCCATCAAACGATACCTGCAATCGATCCTTTTTGCACCCAGAGCTAGAAAATATGACTATTTGTATGGACCTGCTCACAGCACCGCCTCGACACGCCTGCAGATACATCAACACGATAAGATACAAGAGATAAGATCTGCAGTAACACATTTTAGTAAGTGACTCAAACTGAAAGTGTAAAAGATTCCCCCTCCACACTAGGGTTATTATAGTTCACTATAAAACTAAAACTAAAATTATTAATTTAACTGGAATTTTAAAAAGTTTTAAAAAAAAAAGAAGAAAACTAAATAAAAACTACAATGAACAATGCAAAACAAACTGAAACTAAACTGAACTGCTGTTTTCTGTTCAGTTTGACTTGTTGTAATAACAGGTTAGTACCAGCAGGGGGCAGCAGAGCAGCCGCTGCATAACACACAAGAAGAAAATGCTTAATGTGCAATTTATGATTTTCTAGAAAGAAGAAGAAAACGTCACAAACCAATATGTGAATATTTAGACTACGACACACACACACACACACACACACACACACACACACAGCTGCTCTACTTATCTGTACTCTTGTCTTGTTTTCTGGTTTTTATAACACTGATGTAATTTTTCTGTTTTTCAGGGTAAAAAGAGAAAGAGAGTGAAGAGTGAAACTCTGCTCGATGGTAATACTGTCTATTAATCAGAGTTATTGATAAGTGGAATAATCACTATATTAGTTTGTTCTTATTATGTCATTTTTCACATGATGTTAGAAACTGTTTGACATGTTGAGTAACAGAGTGAAGCTGCATAAAAGGGCGACATCATTAGTGTGGAAGTAGTTTTAAACCAAGGGTGTCAAACATGAGGCTCGTGGGCCAGAACCGGCCTGCTGAGGAGTCCAATCCGGCCCACTTTCCTTCCTTCTTTCTTTCCTTCCTTCCTTCGATCTGTCCTTCCTCCCTTCCAGCTGTTGTATTGAACAGTTGAACTCTGACCCCTTGTGGTCACATGACATCACTGCAGTGTGTAAATCAGCTGTTGTGTTTACAGTTAACCTCTGACCCCTGGTGGTCACATGACGTCACTGCAGTGTGTAATCAGCTGTTGTGTTTACAGAGTAACAACGTGGTGCAACATCCTCACATGACTCACCTGCATCCGCTGCTGTCCTACAGTCCAGAAGCCTTCTCACCTCAGAGAGCCTCACCTGGCTTCTCTCCTGATGCAGGTACACCTGTCTCACCTCTCACCTGTCTCTCATCTGTCTGTGTGTGTCTCTGTCTGTGTGTGTGTGTGTGTCTGTCTGTCTGTCTGTCTGTCTGTCTGTCTGTCTGTCTGTCTGTCTGTCTGTCTGTCTGTCTGTCTGTATGTCTGTGTCTCTGTATGTGTGTATGTGTCTGTCTGTGTCTCTGTGTGTGTGTGTGTGTGTGTGTGTGTGTGTGTGTGTGTGTGTATTGTCTCTGTGTGTGTGTGTGTGTGTGTGTTTGTGTGCAATTGTAGGAGTTAAAACATTACATTTGACATGAGCATAATTTTATTTGTTCAGTTTATTTTATGATTATTTTACATAAACCAATCAACTTATAATAAAACTCATAACTGTGTTTACAGTAATCTAATTAGTCGTATTATTTAAAAAGGTCTTAAAGTAATTAAATATTTAATAAATGTGCAGATACTCTGATATCTAACTGTGTCTCTGTGTGTTTAGTGGCATTCTCTGTCCAAAGAGCAACAAGCCAAATATTATGAACTGGCTCGTAAAGAGAGAATCCTCCACTCCAAACTTTACCCTGGCTGGTCAGCAAGAGACAACTATGTAAGTACACACACACACACACACACACACACACACACACACACACACACACACACACACACACACTGTTAAATACCTGAAAATTACTCATTATTATTATTATTATTATTCATTTACAGTAAATGTGTATAAAATTAAAGGACCTGTAAAATAAACCTGATACTTTGTTTTATTTCCATATTTACTACAGAAAGAGTTTTGTCTTTTATTCCTGATGATCAGCTCTGACGCTTGTTTTCCTCACAGGCAGAACAAAGTACATTTGTTAAAGTTCACTAAGACTAAAACTAAAACTAGTAGTGAAAAAATATTTAACTGGAATTTAAAAAAACAGTTAAAAAAAACTACTATGAAAAATGCAAGACTAACTAAAACTAAAGTTAATAGCAGATACAATCAGCTTAGTCTTAGTTTTCTTTTAATTTTATTCATTTTTTACTGTATTCTGTTCAGTTTGACTTGTTGTAATAACATGTTAGTACCAGCAGGGGGCAGCAGAGCGGCCGCTGTTCAGTTTGACTTGTTGTAATAACAGGTTAGTACCAGCAGGGGGCAGCAGAGCGGACGCTGCATAACACACAAGAAGAAAATGCTTAATTCAATGAGCTCCATTTAACCCACTACCACAGTAAAATCCTGCTTTTACATCATGGTCCCTGCAGAGCCTTAAAATTAATGTTTTTTTTAATATTCAAGCTCTAAAAATGTGTTAAAATATCTTGAATAGTAGGAGTTAAGACATTAAATTAGATCTGAGCATAATTATATTTGTTCAGTTTGTTATTTATCATTATTATCAATATTTTCTTATTTAAAATAAAGAAACAATCAGATATAATGACACTAATCATTAGTTAAAGTCCTATATAAATGACTCCAATGAGCTCCATTTAACCCACTACAACAGTAAAATCCTGCTTTTACATCATGGTCCCTGCAGAGCCTTAAAATTAAGGTTTTTTTTAATATTCAAGCTCTAAAAATGTGTTAAAATATCTTGATTTGTTGGAGTTAAGACATTAAATTAGATCTGAGCATAATTATATTTGTTCAGTTTGTTATTTATCATTATTATCAATATTTTCTTATTTAAAATGAAGAAAAAATCAGATATAATGAAACAAATCATTAGTTAAAGTCCTATATAAATGACTTCAATGAGTTCCATTTAACCCACTACAACAGTAAAATCCTGCTTTTACATTATTATATGTCTCATAATATATTATACATGAGTAAAACAGTCACATGTGACACTAATAAACATGATTAAACGTGTTAAAAGAAATAAAAGCTTAAATGAAGTAAAGACATAAAAAACAGGAGAAATAAAAGTTACAGTGCAGTGTGAGATACATCAATCTAGAGCTAGGGGCTCAATTTTCTTAATTTGCATAGAGCTGTAGAGCCATTTAGTGACGTCCATTTCTGCGAATATGTGCACATTTTAATGAGTTTTTGGGCAAGTTTAGGCCACTAAAAATGTGTTTGTTTTGGAAGAATAAGGAAAAAGAAGGACAAAAACATGCACATTATCATCCATCAGAAACAGCACAACAGCCTTAAGACACAAATAATTAATAAAACAATTACACAAGTCATGAAAACATGAGATAATAAAGTTTAACATGGCCAGGAGGAATTTAGACGGCTTCTCTCAGTTCATGTCACTGCTGGTAAACATCACAGAGCAGCTGCAGCGGAGCGTCGTTCACATTGTTTTATGAGACGGTCAGACGGTCATGTGGAAGAGTTTTTATGACAGCTCATTTAATCCGCTGTTCTGAGTCTGTGGTGTCAGTTTTGGTTTTAGTATGTTTCAGGTCTGATAACATTTCTGTCTGTCAGCGCGGCCACCAAACTGGAAAACCTCCAAAGTCTCAGATTCCAGCTTCTTAACAGTGAATATGTTCTGGTGTCTTTAGTGTCTGTGACAGTGAACTGGATATATATCTGAGTTGTGGACAAAACGAGACATTTAAATAGAATAGTTTATTGTCAGTGTTCGGTTATGCAGTGAGTGGAGCTCAAATAGAAAGAGACTTAAAAAGGTAATATATAAGTTAAGTTCAAACATACATACACAGTACTTCTGCTCCTTTTATTGTACATGTATGATAATAAAAATATATAAGAATACTGCAGCTCATAGCACAGGATTGTCTTTTCCACCGAGCTGGAGCCGGTGCTGGTTCGGAGCTGGTGCTAGAGCCAGTGCTCAGTTGGCGCTAACCCGAGCACCTCTTACCAACCTGTTGCTTTTCCACCGGCAAGGAGCCGCGCGATTACGTCACTGTATAACATAGCCAGCGCGCGCCTTTGAAGCATTTCCATGATTCACCAGGGAGAGGCAGCAACATGCCGCAAGGCTTCTAGCCTGCCAGTAAATGAAGAAGAGGAAGAAGCTGAAGCAGAAGAAGAAGACAGCTCTGGCAAAAAATTATAAAAAATAGTGCTTTTAATCAACAAATGTTTAACTCTCTGTAAATGACAGTTAGCCACGCTAGTCTGCTAATAAACGTTAGCCCCGCCCCCAGCCCACTGACGTGATCGGTTCTTGCTTTAGACCAGCAAAGAGTTGGTGCTTAGTCAGGCTCTGGCTCCGAACCAGCACCGGCTCCAGCTCGGTGGAAAAGGGTATGATGCTTTAACCTGCTGAGACCTGAGCTTATGTTTGGTTTGCATTTTTAATCTCTCCTAGATATTTGAGATCAGTCGGATCTGATGAGTACAAAAACTAAGGATTACCTTTTGAAATAAATAATATCCTCATATGGGGAGAATTTATTTTGCTCCCAGTGCAGCCATTTATTTGAATATCACCAGCGTGACGTTTTGAACACAATGCTCTTCAGTCTGAAGAAGAAACTTCACCCGTGACTTTTTTTTTTTTTTTTTACAGCTGAAAGACAAATATTAACTCATGTCAAAGGAGCAGCATTAATCACACAGAAAGAAAGACAGGAAAGCTTCATGATGTTTGTAGTAAAAAATCTGCTAACAGCTGTGTTATCTATAATAAAGCATGAGGTCCTTTTCAAATATAGTGCCTTAAAAATAAAGAGGTATTTCTTAATATAGAAAGCACAATAACTAATTTACTTATGACATGTTTATTTCCTCTCACTTCTGAAACTCCACCCTTTACTTGTTTACAGCTGGTAGACAAACATTGACTCATGTTAAAGGCTTCATGTTGTTGCATAGTTAAGTTAATATTTAAATAAAAGGCATTAATCATACAGAGAGACAGTAAAGCTTCATGATCTTTGTAGTTAAACATGCAAATAATCTGCTAACAGCTGTGTTAAAGCATTAAATATAGTGTATTAAAGTGTGTAGTGTGTTTACATAGCCTAAAGGTGTTTTTGTTCATATTTAAAGCACAATAATCAACTTGGACATTTTTCCTGTCAGGTAGACAAACGTTGACTCATGTCAGAAAGCCTGCAGGAAAACACACCTGTGCTTTCCTGTAAGAAGAAGACAGTTACGTAACACTCAACACCTGTGCTGACAGCTGACAGGCCTTATATGGTTTGGACAGGCGTGGCTTCCTGTCTACTGCAGACTCAGAGGCAGCTATAACGGAGAGAGACAATAGTTGCACTTTCACACCTTACATGTGAGGCTGCAGCTTTACCTGTTAGATAATCCAGGTGTGTTCTCAGTGAAGCTCATCCAGGAGTCAGACGCACCATGCTGCAGTGGAGAAGACAGGTGGACCGTGTTGGGGAGTGTAACCGGGCAGTGGTGGTGTCGGTGGCTGAGTTTGATCATGGGGTGAATTTGGGGAGAAGATCTGGAGCAGAGAGAGACGAGAAGAAGCTCCACGGCATCCTCAGCAGGCTGGGCTTTAAGGTGGACCTGCACAGCGATCTGAGCAGCGAGGAAATCTACCAGCTGTTTAAAGAAGGTACAACACACCATTCAACCTCTGTACTGTATTTAAATGCATCCCAGTGTTTCTGTGCAGCTCCCAAAATCCCACAAAACATCAAATCTGGAAGATGATTTCACTCTGCAGCAGAACAAATCAAACTGTGTGAGATACTGAAGTCACTGAATCCAAAAACCTCCAATCAACTCCATAAAAACCCCCCGAAAACATTTTCTGCTAGTTTTATTCATAAAGAGCTAATTAAACAAAGTACAGCTGAGGCATGGCCGGCTCTAACATACAGACAATCTGGGCAAATGCTCAGGGGCCCTTTAATAAATCTCATGATCGACGATTTTATTTCTTTTTGACTGTTTGGGCCTCTGATGATTGGTTAGTGTGACGGGAAAGTGATGGAATATGGAAAGCACTGATGGGCATGAGATTTCCCCTGATGGTGTTAATCCAGCCGTGCACGTAAACATAACTTTGTAATAAGGAAAAGCAAGAAGATAAATAATAAAATATAATATCTAGAGAAAGAAAACAGCTGCTGCACCAAATAACAAATGTGTAAAAGCAAGAAAAAATGCCCACACACTGCAGCTCCCAATGCAGTTAGATTTAGAGATGAAAACTTAAGTCTACCTGCATTGGGAGCTGCAGTGTTTGGACTTTTAAGCAAATAAATAAAACATAACATCAATACCTTACAACTCTTAATCAGAGACTACGGACGATAATTCTTTATAATATAACCAGGTTGAGGGTTAGAGAAAATATTAACATTTGGAAGATACCTATAGAAAACTTAGCTTTATGTATTAATGCAAGAATAAGGTTTAAAACTTAAGGGTTTATTGTCAGATTCAAATTTAGTAATAATGTTTTTTTTAGGCATGATTGTTATAAAAGGTCTCGTCTTATTCACCGTGCAGAAGGAAGAGGGCAGAACCTAAAAAAACAAACCCGACTTCAGCCGTAACATACGTAGATAAATGTTACGCATCGCTCAGCACAGATCTGATATTTTCAGAGTCACATGATTCATGTTCGTCATCGTTTACTCTGTTGCGTTTGATTTGTATCTTCACACAGCTGCTGATGTTACAGCAGGAAACACTCGTTTGTGATATTTCAGGAATCTCCACTCATTCACTAATTTAAAAATATGAATAAAAAACTGAAAGAGTGAAAACTTCTGACTGTGGATCTTTAATATTTGTTGTAAATTTCATGACAATCAATGAAACGGTTGCAGATATATTTCAATGTTTGAGACAATTTGCAATCAATCCAACAGTCAAAGTGTCTTTATTATCTTATAATTATATTTGTCTTTAAGTGCAGCAGCTGATTCTTCAATTTCATAATCAATCAGAGTGAAACAACTACTTATATAATTAGGTCTGAATGTAGAAATCAGGAGGGAAACTGAGCATAACGATGACCTGGATGAATGGAAACCAGGACACAGAGCGGGAAATCAAACTAAGAGGAAGTGCATGTAGAGATTTATAGCTTGTTTATCATTAACAGATAAAGCGGCAGAACAAGTACAAACAGGATCTGATTATTGAGCCATATGATCATGGCTGGATGATTTCTTGATGATATGTTGTGTTCACAAACCCTGTTCTTTTCCGTCTGGACTGATGTGACTAATACAGACTGTCAGCTGTGTAATTAGTGTGTTTTGTGTTGTTGTGTGTTGCAGAGAGCAGGCGGCCGGTGAAGGATTGTTTTCTGGCCGTGTTGTCGAGTCACGGCGAGGAAGGCTGCGTGTTCGGGGCTGATGGGAAGCCCGTCTGGTTGTCTCACATTTACAGATATTTTGATAATGAATGTATGGAGAAGAAGGCCAAAGTGTTCCTCATACAGGTAGGCATCAAACCAAATGCTGATTCCTCTCATTATAAATGTCACAAGAATATACAGTAAAGTTTTATTGTGTTGGTATTGAAATCACCCTCATATAACTATGTGCTATGGCAACAAGACGGGGCTGTTCTGACCATAGACTGTATATAAGAAATGAACGTAACATCCGTGACGTCACACATTAGTTTGTGGACTGCTGCTTGGAGGCCAATAGTATCGGATCTGAGCAGCGTCATCTTGAAAATTTCAGGTGCATGCTGGGAAAAATAAAAACAGGGATTCTACTTATATGGGCATCAGGAGGAGCAAGAGGACGGAGCGGGGGAGGTTGCGAGGGCTGGATCTACCACAGTCTACACCGGCAACCTGGGGATGCTAACCAAGTTAGCTGTTACGACTATAACCACAAAACTTCAGAGAAAACTGTCGGTGTGAAACAAGTTCACGGCTATTTCCTGCAGTCTATCTGTCCGCGCTCCTGAACCTGTGAACCAATCAACCTGTCAATCACGACGTAGCCACGCCCTAATGCATACCCTGCTTTATCGTCACATATAAAATCAGGGAGGCCAAAATGTCCCAAATGAACATCATACTGCATTGAAGAAGGCTTTAAACTAGCGATTGAGACCATAAACACATTTTGAAAACGTTTACTGAGGTTAGAAATCAAGTGAGAAGTTGGTGAATTCTCCATTGACTTGTATAGAGACGGAAGTCCTTTTGACACCAAAACGGTCGCCCCCTGGTGGCCTTTTGATAGAATGCAGTTTTAAGTTACTTCCACGTTGGCCTCATTGCAGAGGACCGGAACTCCCCGCCTGGTTCTGACCCAAACTAGGGGTCTCCAAAGCTTAGTGAGGGGTCTTCTTGATTTTAAGAGGCATGATATAATGTGACATGTGATTGGTCCACTGCCACAGCAGCTACAACCCGTCTGTGGTGGTGAAGTCGAGGTGAATTTGAGTTAGCGCGCTTAGCAGTTCAGCAGCCAAGATGCCTCCTAAACGCTCTAAAGTGTGTCTACACTACACGCCTGTTACACCGGATAAAAGAATGATGGGAATCTAATGAAGTACTCAGTTGGTATCAGTATCACTTTAAGGATACTTGGTTCTTAAATGATACCCAGCTCTAGTAGGAAAGAAGTTCAGCTTACATCTTTATCAGCTTGTTCTACTACAGATCACACCTTCTGCACTTTGGACTACATTGTAAATTCCTCAAACAGTTTCATAACATGAGGCCCGTTTCCACTGCAGGAACTTGTATGTTAACAGGTAATTTTACAGGCATTTCCCATAACAGGAAACACACCTGGAGGACAATCTCCTGGAACGTTTACGGGTGCAAAACGAGTCCCTGCTTTGGGGCATGTACCGCGTGTGGCCCTGAAAAAGTCCTGGGTTAGGGTTGAGGTTGACTCAGTGCTGATTGGGTTTAATACTCAAAGATGTGACGTCAACAATTCGTTTTTGTGTCCGTTTCTAAACAAACTAATGTCACCAAACTCTTCATAATAAAGGAACCCAGTGTAGTTTGTGACGTCAGAGGATTAAGATACATCAGACTTTGGTTATTATGAAAATGCTGGAGGCAGGATGTCAGTTACTGCAGATCTTATCTCTTGTATCTTATCGTGTTGATGTATCTGCAGGCATGTCGAGGCCATGGTCTGGATGACGGTGTGGAGGTGGATTCTGTGGATTCAGTTTCTACCACAGAGAACAGCTTCGTACAGAATCTGGCTGTTCCTGTAGATACGGCCGTGATGTACGCCACTGCACCAGGTAAACCACCACTGAAGAGACAGCAGATACAACAATAATGGTGCTTTTCCACTATACAGTTCTAGCTCTACTCGGCTCGACTGGACTCGGTTTGGTACCAGGAACCTTTTCCATTACTATAGTTCCTCCTCAACGTGAGCGGGGTCGTCATAGCAACACAAACACATAAACAATGGAGGAAATGGAGGCGATGGTGTACTTGCTGCTGTATGAGGCTTTCTGTCTCACACAAAGCAAGAGAAGAGAAACTAATCACTGTAACGCTGTTGTTGGTATTTAAAAATGCCGGGTTTGATTCTTGTGTGGGACGGCTCATGACTCTTCCAGTGACTCTCTGACCAATCAGCGGCCGGCAGTCTGTTGACGTCACATTTAGTATCGGCTCGGCTCGCTTGGAACCTCGGCAGAGCAGATACTAAAAAAGCACCAGGTACCAGATACTATCCCTGATGGAGACGCAAAAAAACCTGAGTCGAGTCGAGTCGTGCTGGAACTGTGTAGAGGAAAAGCTCCATAACACACTGGTGTAGCAGCAAGTTAGTGCAACTTTAAATAAGACTACAGTCATCATTTTTGGTAATGGTTAACAGACACTAACCAAACTCATGATAAGAAGAAAATGAAAGTAGTAGTAATAGTTAATAAATGATGCTGGAAGCCACAAATGTAATATGATGATAGCAAAGCAGAAACTTCATAGTCAGCTGCAATATAACAGGAAACAGGTGACAGTGAGGAGCTGCAGTATGGATGTAACAGCAGGGTGGAGATGAGGGTTGTTGTGGTTAGCCTACGAGTCAATCTTGAATAAAAATGCATCTCAAATCTGAGATCTTGCAGCTTTTCCTCATATTAGATCTGAACTGAAGATCTTTGAGTTTTGGACTGTTGTTCAGACAAAATGAGACATTTGATTACATCATCCTGGTCTGCAGGAAATTGCTTTTAACAGTTTTTTAATGATTAATAGACCAAAAGGATTAATAGCTGCAGCCCTAGAATATAGTTTTTCTACCACATGAACATGATCTGTCTGATTTAAATGTTTTATTCCTCAGGCTACGGTGCCTTCCGTAACGCTGCAGGATCCGTCTTCCTGCAGACTTTCTGCAAATTATTAGAGGAAGAAGGAAACCGCAACCTGGAGCTGACTCGCCTCATGACTCGCCTCTCACATCATGTAGCCTACACCTTCGAGTCCAAAGGTCGAGCATTCGGTGGGAAGAAAGAAATGCCGTGCCTCGTGACTCGCCTGACCAGAGAGGTGTTCCCGTTTGCAGAGCCGGGGAAAGACGGCGAGTCTGCAGAGTCTGCAGAGGCGCTGTCAGCCACGACGCTGCTCGGGCCTGAACATGTCAGGAAACGATCCATCAGTTAGACTGTGTGTGTGTGTGTGTGTGTGTGTGTGTGTGTGTGTGTGTGTGTGTGTGTTAGAGGAGGTCGACCAGACGCTGCAAACAGCTGATCTCTGCAAACTTTTCCACTCACAGAACTGAGAAACCTGTTTGAAGTCATCGTCATGGAAACATCTGCTGAGATAATCTGAACATACTGTACTGGTGACTAATAACTAGTTACAAACTGGTGATTAACTAAAACAGGTTTGCACCATTAAAGCCTCACACTTCTACATCCTGCACAGTTCCAGCTCTATATTAATATTCTGTGTCTCTACTGGAATATCTTTACATGATTTCCAGTTAAAAACAGGCTGTTTACCTCCTTGACTTCTGACTTTTGACTTGAACAACTGTTGCAATAGACTGGTGCTGTGGAGATTAATGTGATATTTAAATGTTGAATGTAAAACTTTATTTATGTGTTTGTATATAATAATAATAATAATAATAATGAACTTTAATAAAAAAAATTAAAATATAAGAAATGTTCCAGTGTCTTCAGATGTCGTTGTCTGTTCAGATGTTAATTCAAGTTCACAAAATGTCCTAATTTTAATATTCAGAGCTCACTGATACACTCTCTTTCTTTTAGTAAAAAAGGAGGATTTGATGCTGTTCTTACGGCAAAACTGTAACCATCTTTACACAACAACCTGTAAAAAACTGTTAAAATCCAGTATTAATTTACTGGATTAAAATGTAAGTTTATACAATTTTTACATTGGATTTCTGCCGAATTAGCATGACCATTATGTTATGGTATATAGGTATGTAATGCACAGACAGACCATCTTGTGTCTGAGGATCCTCAGAAGTGTCAACCTAAAGAAGGAGCTGCTGACAGTTTTCTACAGTTTTCTACCACTGTTCCATTGAGACTGTGCTCAGTCACCTACTGCATCTCTTTGTGGTTCGCCAGCTGCACCACAGCACACAAGAAGGCCCTTCAAAGGGTCATCAAAACTGCCCAAAAAATCATTGGCCACCCTCTTCCCTTCCCTGGAGGACCTCAACAACACTCACTGTCTTAAGAGGGCACGCAGCATCTTGAAAGATAGAACACACCCAGGACACCATGTGTTTGAGACTCAGGGCTTTAAAATCACACACACACAGACACACACACACACACACACACACACACACACACAGACTGAGAGACAGTTTTTTAACAATAACAATACTAAATGTAAACATCTGACATGACTCATCTCTATTGCACTTTTATGCTCTGCTACTTTTGTATTTATTTTAATTTATATGTGATTGATTGAATAGTTGAGTAGTCCAATTTCGTTGTACTATTGTACTTGGTATGATTGTGCAATGACAATAAAGACTTATCTTATCTTATAGTTACAGGTTGTTCTATGGTTGCTATAGATACAGGTTGTGCTTTAGTGTATAAAGGAAGAATAACACAAATCACTGCTGACATCAGAGATCCTGCTGGAGACATTTTTGAGGTTGACTTTCATTTGTTCATCTTGTACATGAACAGAATGAGTCTCTAACATGTTTTTAATAAAAGTTTAGAACCAATGAGGTGTGAATGAGTCTGTAGAGGCTGTAAAACATCACATTTAGGATCAATGAGAGAAATAAATCTATGTTTTATGTCCATTTTGTATGCTATTTTTTAAATAGCACTTTCTTGGTGTGATCTACA
Source organism: Scomber scombrus (assembly GCF_963691925.1). Taxonomy (NCBI): domain Eukaryota; kingdom Metazoa; phylum Chordata; class Actinopteri; order Scombriformes; family Scombridae; genus Scomber; species Scomber scombrus. The sequence continues at coordinate 1,886,734 of NC_084984.1, read as the reverse complement.
AAGGGTTAAACATAATGTAACTTCAGTCTGATTCTTTAAATCTGCTAAATAATGAATTAATGAACACTGATTGACACTTTTCCTGCTCTGACTCCGTTAAGAGAAAGAATCACTGAGCACATCTCGTTTATTTATCTGTTGCCATGGTTAACTCGCGGCTGTGACGTCACAATTGTTAACTCCAGAACCCGATGACGCAACAAGGTCCATCTGACAGACAGGTTCTCAGAGCGCAGACCTTCAGAAACACATGAGTGAGTGAGACGCAGAGAGCCTCAGAGTTTAAAATCTGAACACTAAACAGAGTCAAAGATGGTGGGGAAAACAAACATGATCCTACCTGCACCTGCTCCACCTGCAGCACCTGTAGCACCTATAGCACGTGCACCACTTGCACCTGTAGCGCGTGCACCACCAGCACCACCTGCAGCACAACCTGCAGCACAACCTGCACCACCTGTAGTCTTAGAGGTCCCTGATCCTCATCCTCCTGCCTTTGCAACCACCATAAAGGCAGGCGGTCAAGACCCGCTGCGGATCCTGGTGGCCCTCCTCACCGTCAAAGTGTTGACAAAGTGTCGGGCCCTGCAGAGCCAGAACAAAGCGGACTGGGTCCCTCACGCGAACCGTCTGATAGACCAGACCATGCAGGGACTCAGTGTTAATGAGGACTTCTGTCCGGACGCAAAGAGCACTACAGAGCTGTGCAGAGCTGTGATTAAAGACCTGCAGACGGAGTTCAGCGGGCGGCGGCTGATGGAGTCGGTGGTGCTGCTGCAGGATCCGGTGGTCGACAGAGCCATAGTCCGGTCCCTGCAGACCCACATCAGAGACTGCTCAGCCCGGCTGGAGAAGAATCAGATGGACTCCAGTGAATCCTGCAGAGATGCGGTGATACTGATGCTGATCTCTGCTGTGACTGTCACCATGATGTTCGTCCTGTCTCTGGTGCTCATCTGAGGCTCACAGAGACTCTCTGTGTGGCTTCACTCCAGAAATAAACACAAATAAAAACATGTACAGTTTAATTGTTATATGTCTGAGGGATTTCTTCTCAACCCCTTACATACTGCTCATATTCTGAGTCATAATTAGTCTCCATTTGCACATTTGCATATATAAACATGTGCATCAGCTGCACAAAACATTTTTAAAAAGATGCATTTTATTTCATTTTTTTGCATTGTGGCTCACATTAGGAAAAGTCCATCTTAAAAGCAATGTGTATTTTGGTATTTTTACAGCTCTAACATGTCAAAATGGGTCAAATTAGACCCTGAACAGAATGTAAGGGTTACATAAAGTTATATTTGACTCCTGATCAGGGTGATTATGGTTAGGCTAAAACTGAAACTAGCAGTGAAAAATGAATTTAGTTAACTGGAATAAGATAAACATGATGAAAACTAAATAAAAACTATAATGAACAATGCAAAACTAACTAAAACTAAAGTGAACTGCAGATCAAATCAGCTTAGTTTTAGTTGTCTTCTCATTTTTCAGTAGGTAGGCCACAAATACAGCTCATTTTGAATCTTTATGAGACTGAATCCCCTAATTAATTAAAGATAGTAAAAAATGTCATTTATTTTAATTTATTCATACACATATATTGAAGTGTTTTAGTTCTTATAATGGCCTCCAAACCATTTTTTTTACCCCTTAATTGATGCATTTAATCCATTCAAAACATCATAATCAATTACATTCCATTAATTATCATCATGTTTGTTGTGAAGGCCTGAATTCACCCCTGAACTTATACAATTTAAGGGTTTTTATTCCTCAATCTATGCATTACATGTCAGTCATAGTAATGAAATGTAAGTATTTTAATGGGATTTTAAGGGAATAATTAATGGATAAATGAAAGGTTTGTTGTAAATTATGGTATTTAATGGATTTCATGCACAGATTAATTAGTTTTTAGGGGTAAAAACCTTTAATATAACACAACAACAATCTATTGATCTGTCTATTAACATGTTTGGTGTGAGTGACTGAAGTTGCTCATTAATTTAAAAGTTTAGGGCCTTTAAAGTGCAGATTAAAGGGGATGTGTGATGGTATTTTGCACATTTTAAGTAGTTTTTTTTTAACCCCTTTGAAATAAACGTTGTGTTTCTATGCAGATTTAGTTTGTTATAATCCTTTTCATATAACTTATTTTCAGATAAAGGGTTTCAGGGGTAAATTTAGGGGTAATTAATGGTGTTTTAAGGGGTTCTTATGTCATTGTGTAGTTTTAAATCCAGACACTGAAAATGAAAATAAAGACCAGGATTTTTTTCATACACCTTTCTGATGTGTAACAATGATAATAATAATAACAGATTTGATCTTTGCCACACCTTTTTATTCATAGTGAAACTCAAAGTGTCGCCTTCACTCCCAGTAAGTTTCCACGTCTTCTGCTCTGTGACTCACTCGTTTCTCACGTCCGTCAGATCTGATCTGAATGATTTCATTAAACACCAGAACGGCTCCATTCACTGAGTCCTGCTTCATGATCAGACCTGTCAATCAAACCTGTCACTCACCTAAATACTGTACTTTATACTTCCACTCCATTACATTACAGAGGGAAATATTCAACTTATTCAACAGCTTTTAATCACTTTGCAAAGCATCAGTGTGTCCAGATGCACCTCAGTATTCAGAGCAGATCAGAGAAAACATGAGGAAGCAGTTTATTAATCTGCAGGTCAAAAGATGACACATAATGAAAGTGACAGCAGAGTGGAGGAAGGTCAATAAGTCATATTAAAACTGAAACTGAAGTCTAAAGAAGTCAGTTCCTCTAAGGTTTAGTACACGTGACTGATTATCTTATTTTAATAATTAATTAAAGGTTGGCCTTGAGGCGTGATTTGAATGTGATGAAAGGGCTGATGTGGTTTTGGATGTCATGGAGGTTATTGAGGCTTTGGAGGCAAAACCGAAGAGAAGTTATTACTGTAGTTAATGTGAGAAGTGATAAAGATGCAAATGAAGGTTTCTGCAGCTGAAAAAGAGCCGAAACTCATTTTACAGCTTGTTATGATGAGTTGAATATTTCAGATGACACAGGCCATGTGGGAAAACTTGTATTCATTCATGTTCTTCATTTTAAAATCTGAGATTCATGATTTCAGTTTCTGAGTCTGAAGAACTTCATTAAATGTCTGTTTGACTTTATTCTGAGCAGCAAGTCTGACAGAGACTCAAAGAAAGCACAGATCACAGTGTCATAATGTAGAAGAAGAAGAAGAAGAAGAAGAAGAAGAAGAAGAAGAAGAAGAAGAAGAAGCAGAAGAAGCAGAAGAAGCAGAAGAAGAAGACGTCTCTTTCATACTGGGACCAGCAGGGGGCGGTCATGCAATATTTATAAATGCCAACTGTCATAAAACTGAGGAAGAAGAAGAAGAAGAAGAAGAAGAAGAAGAAGAAGAAGCAGAAGAAGAAGAGGTAGATTCCTTCAACGTTCCTGTTTTCATTCCCAACACATCGATGCTGAAGTGTTAGTATTTCCCTGTATATTGGTCTCTGCTCTCATTCACACATGCAGGAAATGGTTCTGAACCTTTCAGTGACAGACTGCAGCTGTGAAAAAGGCTTCAGATAAACTCTGGATAATGATGTTTCCTTTAGTGACCACTAGATGGAGCCAGACCTGAGTGAAACCTGACAGACCAACAACACGCCTGTTAAAGAGCTATATGTCTACTTTAATACTCAACTATTCACTTTAAAGGACAAGTTCATGTGTGTCTTAAGCCCAAATGAATATAAAGTGTCTTTATCTGTCTGTAATGAATGTATAATGTCCTGTTTAATCCATCTTATTCTATTTTAGATTGTTTTTTATTTACAATTTAACACTATACATGTAATTCACAGATAAACCACCAGGGGACCTTTTTATTTGAGAGTCCACAGATTGATTGTCAATCAAGTTCATTTTATTCATGGAGCCCAAATATCACAACAGCAACACAACATCTTCTGTCATCAGACTGATGATTGAAATGAAGAAAAACTAGTTAAAACAGAGAAAAAGCTCAGGAAGAACATCAAGAACAAGATATTAAAATGACAGAAGTCTGTGTTGGTTCTTTATCTGCGTAAATCCAATCGACTCCTAATCGTGTCAAACTCAGAACAATATTTGACACACTGATCAGCGGCGTTGGAGAACCGGTCTGATTCTGGAAAGGCGCTGAGTTTGTCCACAGTGATGAAAAGCTCCAACATGCTGATTTCCAGTCGGGTGACTTCTTCTGTTGGGTCTCCCAATGCGACGAATTCTGTCCGCAGATCCTCAAGAAGCCTCTTTAATGTTTTCATCTCCCTCTTCAGCTCAGAAACATGACATTTAAATTCTGCCATCAGAACTTCCTTTTGCATTTCAAGCTCTCCCTCTTTCTCTTTTACTCGTTTGGTGCCAATAAAAAAAAAAGCCATGACAACAACGGCGACGATGCCGACAAACGCCGCCATTATGATCGAGCCTCTAAAGAACAGAGCCAGCACTGCTAAACCTAGAGTTCCTTTCTTTATGTTGTTGCTGGCCGGTTCTGTTTGCTCCTTCATCAGGTCCAGTTCAGCGTTGATATCAAAGAGCTGCATCGCAATCTGCTCAATACTCGGCTTCTTCAGTTCTTCAAATCGTTTGATCAGTGAGTCGACATCTACGTCGAGAACCTCGGACCAAGCCATTCTGACAAAGCTCCTTGAAACCTAATTAAGGTGGTAACAAGATTTTCCTCTGTTGAGCCGGTTTGTAGTCTGGTGTCGTTTCTGTTGGTGGAGGGAAACAAACACATCAGATAAAACCATGAACTGCTCTCAGCTCTTAGGGCCTGATTTACTAAGATCCCAAATAGGTACTAAATAACGTGCACAGTGCAATAGATTGCGTGTTTTGTTACCGTGTGCTTTGCAGGTGATCTACTAAGAATAACTAAATGAAAACAGGTGCAACAGGGTGCAGACAGCAGTATATAAATGAGGGTTTTGTGTCTTAATGGAGAGTTTGGACGAGCAGAAATGTGATCAGGTTCTAGTGGAAGAGGTTAACTAATATATTGAGTTATAACAAAAACTAATATTACCAGAAAAACCCACATATGGGAGAGTATTAGTGACAAAGTCAATGTTAGTAAAACCACAAATATTCCACTTTAATATATTAACACAGGTGGAAAAACTCTGTCCTGTGTTTATTCTGTCATTGTGCCTCCGTCTCCTCAATCATATTTTAATGAAATGTTATAAATATTGTTAACGCATGGTTGATCTACCTGTGAACACTACTTAGTATCTAAAGGAGCTTCCATGCAAAGGTTGTCAATCACAAGCCTGATTATTCTTTTGTCCTCTCAAAAGGGGGTCGGCCAACACTTAGCACCACATCTCCTCCTCCACCCAAGAGAGTTCGGGTTAGAGTTCAAGATAACGTTGGCGCTGAAAAGTTCAAACACTGGCCTGTGAGATGAGATAAGTGTGGCAGTTGCAAATACTGCAAAGTCAATGTGACCACGACCCCTCTTTACTTCACTGAGGAAAGAAAGTGTTTTTAAATGTTACTATTTGGTGAAGAAGCCAAAATGCTTAACAGACATTAAGAACTGATAAAGCTGATTTATTTTTTAAATGAGGAATAAATTCACCATAATCGCCCAATGTAACATATAAGGATCAATGATGTTTGTTTTATTGTGTCCATGTGGTTTAGTTTAAATTTAAAGGGTTAAAACATGAAAATAAACGTATGAATAACTTCACACATTCTTTTTTTGTGGACCCAGCATCAAATTTCTGCTTTTAATCCATTTAGAGAGAATATATTAGAGGATTATGGCAAAAATGTCTAAGTGGTGTAACCATAAAAACTTTGTACCAAATAATTCAACTTGCTTAAAAACAGTAAATTGTCAATAAAACACCATATCAACTAGTTTGGCATGATCTTACATTATAACTTTATATTAAATAAAGGTAATGGAATACAATTGTTCTAAATATTACATTTACTCTGGTAACCATGGAGATCAGGAAACATTTACATGTTTTAAATGAAGTCATTATAAGTATAAGTCCACTTAAATACACTGTAGGTGGTAAAATATGTAATATGTATCATTCTTTTGTGGTTACCTCTGTTTCTTTCTTTCTTTTTTCTTCAGTTCTGCTTCTCTTCACCTCCTCAGTTCATCTATCTGCTGATTGACTGCAGGACTAACTGGTTTTGATTGGCTGTGGTCACACTGGGAGGGTTACAGTTACATTAGATCACTCCCATATTAACTGTAACTTTAACTGGTGTTTAACAGTTTATTAGAGGCAGGAAACTGGAAGTGTTCATTTATAACAAAAACATTTAGACAGATAAAGAAAGGATGAGCATTATTTCTTTAATTTTTTGGCTTTAAAAAAGTATTAGGACTAGAAAAGTTCCTTACTTCATCCTGCAGCCTTTTCCCAACATTGCATGTTTTTTTATTAGTGTTGTTTATCTATGTTTGAAATAAATAAGCTGAACTAGAAACTAAAACTTAAAGGTCAAACAATACAGGACAAAAAAAAATACAATAAAACATTAAAACTGGAGTGAAGGAAACAAAACAAACACCTGGAGAAGCAACAGAGTTCCTGTCATGTGAGGCTGCTTACGGCCCCATGCAGGCCTACAGTCATCCCCTATAACAGGGGTGTCCAACATAGGGCCGGTGGGCCAGAACCAGCCCACCAAGGGGTCCAATACGGTAAAATGGAAAATTGATACGGAAAATTGCAGAAAATTAATTCCAATTTTTCCCCTTCAGACATTTTTCCATCCTGACCAGAAAACATTCCTCTAAAAGAACAATGAATACAAACTCTGGTCATATTTAAAACATTCAGATACTTAACATTGTATAAAATGTTGTCAATCAGCAGCTTCTGTGCAAAATAATCTTAAAAAGACTGAGACGTGTTTTTGAAACTCAGGATTATTATACTAAAGTTATTATAATATGTTATATATTATTTATAGGTTATTATGTAATGGTTTTACTGGTCCGGCCCATCTGAGATCACACTGGGCTTTATGTGGCCCTTGAACTAAAATGAGTTTGCCACCCATGCCCTATAATAATCTAGACAATAAAACAACAGGAATCGTAATTAAAGAATAAACTAGAGCCACTTAAATGATAAACATTAATAAACCATAAAGGCTCATTTACTACAGTTTAATATGTCCCAAGTTTATTGTATATTGCAATCAACATTACAAGCTGCTGCAATACACTAAAAGTAAAAAGTCTCATGTCTGATTCTGGGACTCAAATTAAAAACTGATGCATCAAAAATAATAATAAAAATAAAATAACTGATTAATCTCACTGATGAAGAAACATTCATGTTGTTTTAAATCTGTAATCAGTTATTTTCCTTCCTTGTATTATAAAACAGTTGAAATGCTGCCACCTGCTGGCCTGGTTGAAGAAGTACACTGCTCTATTTTACTCTAGTTTTTATTATATTTTCTCTCTATTTTTCTGTACTTTGTTTTTATGTTTTATTATTATTATTGAGGTTTTCTTGTTTTTAATTGTATGTTTTTAATGTTTCCAATTTGTATTATTATTATTAAAGGTTTTTTTTTTTTTTTTTTGTTGTTCTTTGTTTCCACTTTTTACTGTTAAATGTTTTGTTTTTATGTAAAGCACATTGAGTTGAGTATGAAATGCTCTATATAAATAAAGCTGCCTTGCCTTACAGTCTGGTCAAATCTGGTGTCGTCATGGCAACCCCAGATGTGTGAATGGCTCCTTTATAGGTTTATAGATATTTTACATGTTATTGTTCTATTAAACGCTAAACAAAGCCGAAGACTGGACTTGTCATGTCAGAGTGACCGAAGTTTTACTGTTTAATGTATTTTTATACTGTGTGATGATTCAACATCATGTGAACTTTGATTCGTGACACGAACACACACACAGAGTTCATCGTGGCAGCAGCAGGTGATAAATACTGATAAAACAATTAAACGGTAATTTCATTCATTGTAGTTTTTATTTTTATTTCAGTTAACTAAATGTTTATTTTCACTACTATTTTTAGTTTTAGTTTTAGTTAACTATAATCACCCTGCTTACTTACAGGTGATAGAAACTCTTCATAAAATAGAAAAAGCTGGAAAGTCCGACACGACTTGAACGCAGCACAGAGTGTGTACGTCACATTGGTGCGCCTGCAGCCTGCAGACAGCTGCTCGGTGCATCCATGCCTCCTCTTCCTCCTCCTCTTCCTCCTCTTCCTTTCACTGTGAGTCTCTGAGAGGTGAAGAGTGTCTGAGAGCAGCTCAGAGACATGCTGCCAGCTGTTTACCGGATTTATTGATTATTGATTGAAGAAGAAGCCGATTGAAAACAAAGCAACATGTCTCGGTACAGAAGGAAGGACGGAATACCAGACAGGTGAGAGGAGAAGCCTTAAAATGAGAAGCAACGAGGAGAAAACTGATTAATGATGAGATTCAGATAAAAAGGAAGGAAACAGCTGATCTTTATATGTTGTTGTTGAATCTCTAAAACCAGAAATTAAAGTTTAATTAGCCTCAAAACTCCAATAGCCTACCGCACGTAAACGTTACACACTGTAAAAACAACCCAAATGTTTGGTTTTAAATGTTCTGCTTTTGTATAGATGCTCCAAATGTGTGTCCATTGAGGCTGTTCTGGGTCAGATTATCTCCGTATCTATTGACATGTGTTTAAGTGAAATGAATAGTTAATAGTTTTAATAAGATAGTAGTTATGAGGATGTATTTTTATGATGTAGCAGTGAAGACTGATGGCTCTAATGGTTCTACAATAAACCCCACAGCTCCATGAAGCTCTGCTCATTTTACCTTTACATTAAATAACATTTAACCACCAAAAAGAGATGAAAAAATGACTAAAATCAACCTACAGATAGTTTGAGTGACAGCTGCCATCTAGTTACCATAGTAACTATGAGATGGAGAGACTAAAGAGACTCAAAACTACCAAGAAGAGACATTTCAATCATTATTGCTATGTTATATTTTCATGTCTGAGGTAAAATAGGACATGATATTGTGTGATAGGAGATGTTTGAGGTACTTGTACTTTACTGTAGTACAGTTTGAGGTACTTGTACTTTACTGCAGTACAGTTTGAGGTACTTGTACTTTAATGTAGTACAGTTAGAGGTACTTGTACTTTACTGTAGTACAGTTAGAGGTACTTGTACTTTACTGTAGTACAGTTTGAGGTACTTGTACTTTACTGTAGTATTTCCATGTGATGCTACTTTGTACATCTCAGAGGGAAATATTGTACTTTCTACTCCACTACATTTATTTGACAGCTTTAGTTACTTTTCAGATGCAGATTTGACACAATGGATAATATAACAAGCTTTATAAATACAACACATTGTTAAAGATGAAACCAGAAAGCAGTGTGTAGTCGGCTCACATTTCAGATGTCTATGAGTTGTTAAGGAATTATTTATTCCACCAGCAGTCAAACCTGCTTGCCAACTTGTCAGCTGAGCAGAGAGTAAACAGGTCAGTGTCACATATCTGACAATCCGTCTGTGAATGCTGACATAAAGATAAGACTGGACTAGTTTCCTCAATAAAAGCTGCAGAAAAGTTGAGAGAGTCTTTTACGTGTAAAACATCATCAGACTCATGATGGACAGATTAAAAGAAAGAAAGAAAGAAAGAAAGTGAATGCAGCAGATTCAGAGATCATGTTTTTGATTCCACACATTCTTCTTCATCATAAGCTGGTGCCTACATTACCCAGAATGCATTGAGGTGGTGGTGTATTTAACTTTGTTTTGGCTTCGTGGGAACTACTACTAGAACCACTACTGCATACTACATCACTCATAATACTGCAGTACTTTTACTGTAATACTGCATACTACATCACTCATAATACTGCAGTACTTTTACTGTGATACTGCATACTACATCACTTATAATACTAATGTACAATCCATAAAAGAATGCATCTTAAGGCATTAAAGTGATTAAATCTATAATAATAATCAGATGTATACTTTTATAATGTTTTCTTCTTCAGATGGTTGGATTATAAAGCTGTCGGGAAAAGACTCAACGGGACTCGTTTCATCGCCTTCAAAGTGCCGCTGAAACACGTGAGACTTACCGTAACTGTAACCGTAACCATGACAACCACTGATAAACAAATCAGCCCTTTTCCCAAATTGGGGCTTTTTGTCCCCAATTACCTGGACCCAAGTCTGAAATGTGTCCTTTAAAGTAGCCTATATGACAGAGTGTACACACACACACACACACACACACACACACACACACACACACACACACATACACACACATACACATACACATACACACACACACACATACATACATACATACACACATACATGTTCATGGTCACTTTTGGGGACATTACATAGACTTACATCATTTCCCAAGATTTAATCTCACTGTAACCTGAAATTTGTCCCTAAAGTAACCGATGACATACACACACACACACACACACACACACACACACACACACACACACACACACACACACACACACACACACACACACACACACACACACCTGTACTTACCTGTGATTAGTTACATTCAGACTGCAGTTCAGTTTAGCAGTGAGACTAATAAAATGTGTGTTCTTCAGTCTTTTAGCCGTCAGCTTCGTAGCTCTGAGGTGTTCGGTCCCTGGGAGCTGCTGGACGCTCTGAATGAAGAGAAGCAGCAGCTGGGTTTGATCATCGACCTCACCTTCACCAAACGCTACTACCAGCCAGAGGTACACACACACACACACACACACACACACACACACACACACACACACACACACACACACACACACACACACACACACACACACACACACACACACACACACACACACCTGGGGAGTCTCCTCCTCTACTTCTTCTTCACTGTATAAGTGAGTCTATAGAATAACATGTGACCCGTGGTGCGTTCAGGACCTCCCGGACTCTCTGCTCTGTGTGAAGATCTTCACGGCCGGTCACGAGATTCCCAGCGACGACAAGATCCTGAGCTTCAAACGAGCCGTGCACGGATTCCTGCAGGACAACGCCGACAACGGTGAGACGACAACAGGCCTGATTTACTAAGATCCCACATAAAGGAACTAAATAGCGTGCACGGTGCAATAGATAGCGCGTGCCGTTTGCGTGCGTTTTGCAGGTGATCTACAAAGAATAACGTATAAATGGAAACAGGTGCAACAGGTGCAGACGGCAGTATTTAAATGAGGGTTTTGTGTCTTTTACTTTAACTAAACAAAAAACTTCTCTGCTTCAGATAAGCTGATCGGAGTTCACTGTACTCACGGTCTGAACCGCACCGGTTACCTGATCTGCAGATATCTGATCGATGTTGATGGGATGGATCCTAAAGAAGCAATTCAGTGTGAGTATGATGTCATAGGTTTAATACAGATTGCACAATGTGTCTGTGAGTGAAATCAAATCATCTCACACGTCTGTTTTTTTAGTGTTTAACTCGTCGCGCGGTCACAACATCGAGCGTCAGAACTACATCGATGATCTGCAGCGTGGAGACAAGAGGAGGTGAGACACACAGTCACATGATCTGTTTAACCCCGTTTAACTTGCTTTGGGTCTATCTTTACCACTTGTATGAGGTATATGATGCACAGACAGACCATCAGGTTGTGTTATGGTTGCTATAGATACAGGTTGTGCTTTAGTGTATAAACCATAGACTGTATATAAGAAATGGACGTAACATCCGTGACGTCACCCATTTGTTTGTGGACTGCTGCTCGGAGGCCAATAGTATCGGATCTGAGCAGCGCCATCTTGAACATTTCAGGTGCATGCTGGGAAAAATAAAAACAGGGAATCTACTTATAAGGGCATCAGGAGGAGCATGAGGCGCCCTCCTGCACCTGTGAACCAATCAACCTGTCAATCACCACGTAGCCACGCCCTAATGCATACCCTGCTTTATCGTCACATATAAAATCAGGGAGGCCAAAATGTCCCAAATGAACATCATACTGCATTGAAGAAGGCTTTAAACTAGCGATTGAGACCATAAACACATTTTGAAAACGTTTAATGAGGTTAGAAATCAAGTGAGAAGTTGGTGAATTCTCCATTGACTTGTATAGAGACGGAAGTCCTTTTGACACCAAAATGGTCGCCCCCTGGTGGCCTTTTGATAGAATGCAGTTTTAAGTTACTTCCGCGTTCGCATCATTTCAAAGGACCGGAACTCCCCACCTGATATAAACAAAGAATAACACAAATCACTGCTGACATCAGAGATCCTGCTGGAGACAGTGAATGAGTCTGTAGACGTCTGTAAAACATCACATTTCGGCTCAATGAGGAAACAAATCAAGCTTTTTTTGGTGTGACATACAAAGGGTTAAGGAATCACAACTGAATCTATTTTTAGTTCCTTTTATCAGATCTGAATCTTTTTACTTCCTTGATTGAATCATCATGTTTACCTTTTAACATTTGCAGGTTTCTAAAGGTTAAAATAATACTACAGCTGGGTAGTAGTATGGAAACGATACCTGCAATCGATCCTTTTTGCACCCAGAGCTAGGAAATATGACTATTTGTATGGAATGAATGAGGTTCAATTTCATATTAATGAATTGAATCTATTGACCATAATCTTTCTCTCTTTCTCTCTCTCTCTCCCCCTCTCCCTCTCTAACAGTAATGAAGGGATGGAGGAGAGCGAGCAGGAGCCACAGAGAGGTCAGGCTGTGAACCGACCGTCTTTCTCTCCGTCGGAGTCGGACGGTCGAGAGGACAGACGTCATGTTAACGAGTCGTGGCGGGAGAGGTGAGAGATTATAAACATCGTATCAGACAGGAAGCTGAATGGAATAATGTCATTTTTTCTTTACTTGTTCCTTTTCACACCATGAACACACTGAGAGAGCTGGAAAGAAAAGCAAAATCATTACCATCTTTTAAATTAAATTGAAACCCTTACAAAAACACATATTCAACAGAAACTAGCTATTTCACCATCTGTCCTTTGTTTTGTCTTTTTTTCCCTTTGTCTGTCTCTCTCTCTCTCTCCCTCTCTCTCTCTCTCTCTCTCTCTCTCTCTCTCTCTCTCTCTCTCTCTCTCTCTCTCTCTCTCTCTCTCTCTCTCTCTCTCTCTCTCCCACCCTCTCTCCCTCTCTCTCTCTCTCTCCCCCTCTCTCTCTCTCTTCTCCTCCTGCAGATCTTTCCCTCCGAGGGAAACGAACCACCGCTCCCATCACCGCTCCGATCACCGCTCCCAACATGACGGCCTCCTCCCCTGCCCTCCGATACTCCCCTATCATCCCTTTCATCATCTTCCTCCTCACAGCGGAGCCTCCTTCCACCCGTACCGATGGACTCCTCCTGCTCCTCCTCCTGCTCCTCCTTCTCACCGGGACAGCCAGTGGAGGAGACCCCACCACTCAGAGGAGAGCAGGTACAGATATAACCCACCAGAGCGGACGGAGAGGACTCATGATGACAGAAGACGAAGTCGTCATCATTATTCTCCTCCTCCTCCTCCTGCTCCTTCTCACCTCCCTCGCTACTCGGCCCGCTGGACCAACGAGTCAAACGGCTACGCTAGACCTGAGGAGGAGTGGGCCGGTCCCAAGATGAGACATCAGCACAGATACTCACAGAGACATAGAGTGAACACGTATGACGAACATTAGTCTGATCCAAACCTGAACTGAAGCTGCAGACATCACAGAACAGAAGAGAAGAGAAGAGACAGTTTCATGGGTTTCATGAGGTTTTACACTACTTTTTCTGACTCTTCTATATGTTTAAAGGGCCAGTTCTACACATTTACAAAAGATTTTCCCACTTTAAAAGTGTTGGTTTATAATTTTTCAGGTCTGCTAACTGAGTACAAACACTGACGGAGATTGTAAAGAGGACACATCATACTACTTTTTCCAGCTCTATATTAATATTCTGTGTCTCTACTGGAATATCTTTACATGATTTCCAGTTAAAAACTACTTATTTATCTTCTACTGGTCCTTTATGCAGCTCTTCAGTTCAGTCTCTGTCTGAAACAGACACATCGGCTTGTTGGCAACGTAGAAAGTTCAGCCCACAGTCTTTACATTGTGATGACATCATGGGTTTTTAAATCCGCTGTTCTCCGCTTAAGCACAGTTTAAAAAAATATAAAACCTCCATGGATCAAAAGTTCATGATTGAAAAGAGTTATAATTGAAGTTATTTGCAGTTCGAGGTGTCCTGTCAGCAGTTTTAGAGACGTCTCTTTTACAGTGGTGGTCTATGGGGCAGCTGGAGGGTTTTTTAGCTACAGTACTGCGAGTGGCCACTGGGGGAAAGTGGCGCTGTTGTATCCAGCTCTTACAAAACATCCGTGAAACAGCTTCATCTTTTTCTGCTGTTGTTATTTGTGCAGAAGTGTTTCTCCAACTTGGCCCACAGTCTTTACATTGTGATGACATCATGGGTTTTTAAATCAGCTGTTCTCCGCTTAAGCACAGTTTAAAAAATATAAAACCTCCATGGATCAAAAGTTCATGATAGAAAAGTAGTAATTGAAGTTATTTGCAGTTCGAGGTGTCCTGTCAGCAGTTTTAGAGACGTCTCTTTTACAGTGGTGGTCTATGGAGGATTTTTGTAGCTGCAGTACTGCGAGTGACCACTGGGGGGAACGTGGCGCTGTGGTGTCCAGCTCTTACAATACATCCATGAAACGGCGTCATCTTTTTCTGCTGTTGTTATTTGTGCAGTAGTGTTTCTCCAACTTGGCCCACAGTCTTTACATTGTGATGACATCATGGGTTTTTAAATCAGCTTTTCACCGCTTGAAGAAAGTTTTAAAAATATAAAACCTCCATGGATCAAAAGTTCATGATAGAGAAGAGTTATAATTGAAGTTATTTGCAGTTCGCGGTGTCCTGTCAGCAGTTTTAGAGACGTCTCTTTTACAGTGGTGGTCTATGGAGGATTTTGTTTTAGCTGCAGTACTGCGAGTGGCCACTGGGGGGAAAGTGGCGCTGTTGCATCCAGCTCTTACAAAACATCCATGAAACGGCGTCATTGTTTTCTGCTGTTGTTTTGCCTTTGCAGTGGCTTCTTCTTCTTCTTCTTCTTCTTCTTGTTGGCATATGTGTTGACTAGCGGCGGTGTTCTCACGACTTAACGGCTTGAACGCCAAAACGTATCGTAACCACGAGCTCACGAGTTTCAGCTTGATGTCACACGGACGCTTTAGACACATCGCTAACCTTTTTGAGCTGCAGTGGATGAATCCTGCAGAGAAGTCGTAGATTTTTAAGACTTTTTTAGGTTTTATATTGTTTTTAATCAGGCTGTTTTTATATATTTTTAATATACTTTTTTGGAGGGGGTGGACTCCAGTCGCTTCTTTTTTCAGCGGCCAAATGACCCCTCTTCCATTTAGTTAGGACTAAAATTAATGATTATTTTTTTATAATCAATTTTTTTTTTTTTAAAGGTTAATTCCTTCTGTGTAAAATTAAAAATCTCCGTCACAGGTTCCTGGAGCCAAAAGTGACGTCTTTAAATGCTCTAATGTGTCCGATCAACCATCTAAAAACTCTAAAAAGATATAATCAGTTTATTATCAAAAAATAAACATAAAGAAAAGAAAAGCAGCAAATTCTCACAATTCAGAAGCTGCTTTTACTAGAAAAAATGACAAAAGACATTAAAAAAACATTTGGGAACAGAAGATAATGTGGAACCAGTGAAATATGGACTTTTTTTTTTGGGACTTGTACAATCACGTAATTATTGATAAGTCAACTTTATTACTTCAGTTTTACAGGAAATCCAACCAACTGATAGAAGAAGCCAGCACAGGGACGTTGATGTGATCCCTCTCTGGCTTCCCACCAACAACAAACAGTTGAACAGTGAATGTCAGAGTTTTAATGGACAGTTTGTGTGTGTTTTGTTTTTTTACCTCATGGTTTAAACAACAGCTGTGTAGACTGAAAGAAAATAAAAAGCAAATTAAATCTGCTGTTTTATTGATGAATACAAACGTAATTTTGTAATTTTTTTGGGTAATTTTGCACGACAAAGCAACTAGAGACACATTGCACCCTTAGACTGTATATAAACCTGTCAATCACGACGTAGCCACGCCCTAATGCATACCCTGCTTTATCGTCACATATAAAATCAGGGAGGCCAAAATGTCCCAAATGAACATCATACTGCATTGAAGAAGGCTTTAAACTAGCGATTGAGACCATAAACACATTTTGAAAACGTTTACTGAGGTTAGAAATCAAGTGAGAAGTTGGTGAATTCTCCATTGACTTGTATAGAGACGGAAGTCCTTTTGACACCAAAACGGTCGCCCCCTGGTGGCCTTTTGATAGAATGCAGTTTTAAGTTACTTCCGCGTTGGCCTCATTTCAGAGGACCAGAACTCCCCGCCTGATTGCACCAGAAGCAGAGTTGCTATTTTCCAGCAGTCGTCCCTGCAGACACTTAAGTAGAATAATAAATTAAATCAGTGACAGAAATTCAATGTAATTAGAGTATAAAACACCAGGGAATGAAAGTCTGCAAACATTGTTATCCTCATATCCCACCGAGTCACAATAAGTCAATATTTGTGCAAAGTTGCAGCAATTAAATGATCAGGACAGCCATCCCCCCCCCACCAAAACAACAAACACACACACACAGACACACACTCACTCACAACTTTGCTTTAATATTTAAAAAAAAAACAACCTCATAACTCAATAAAATATATTGCAAAATGATTACATTAGTAGGATCTGCAAAAATGAATTTAACCCAATAATGTGATAATTGATTACATCATCGGTACAGATATTGTTCCATTATTGGGAAATGCACTTTATTACATTATCAGGTTTTATTACATTGTTTATTGAGTTATGAGGAGTTTTTATTACATTATCAGCTACTGGGAGGTACTTGGAGCTACTGGAGGTACTGGGAGCTAGTGGGAGCTACTGGGAGGTATTGGGAGCTACTTTGAGGTAGTGGGAGGTACTGGGAGCTACTGGGAGCTACTTGGAGGTACTGGGAGCTATTTGGAGTTAGTGGGAGCTACTGGGGGTACTGGGAGGTACTGGGAGCTACTGGGAGCTAATTGGAGGTAGAGGGAGGTACTGGGAGCTACTGGAGGTACTGGGAGGTAGTGGGAGCTGTGGTGTTGTATAGTATGATGGCTGATGGTATAAACTGGTCAGTTTCAGGGGTAAAATAAAATTAAACCTCTTAAAAAACCGTCTCTAACCTTCTCTGAAATATTTATTAATTAATTAATTTTTTCACCTTGTCTGAAATAAGTCGTGATGATAGTTTGGTCTGTGATACTGAGGGTGCGTTAACTGCGCATGCGCGGCTACTTCTGCTGTCACGACTCGGAGCTGCTGCCGCCGCTGTTGCTGCTGTTGCTGCTGCAGGTGTAAACATGGCGATGAAGGCGCTCAGAGGGATGATGAACGGGGCCATTGGTGAGCTCTCCTCGGCTGTCAGCGGGAACAAACCCCCCGGTCTCTGCTCCAGCTGCTGCTCCGCTCACAGCTGCAGCCAACCGGGAGCACGTGATGGCTGCGAGCCGGGAATACATCACTCAGCCTCGCCTCAGTGAGTCCAACTGTCTCTGTATGTGTGTGTGTGTGTGGGTGTGTGTGTTTGTGTGTGTGTGTGTGTGTGTGTGTGTGTGTGTGTGTGTGTGTGTGTGTGTGTGTGTGTGTGTGTGTGTGTGTGTGTGTGTGTGTGTGTGCAGCATTACAACAGGTAGGAGGATGCATCACTTTTTAATGTTTATACTGATTATCTGGTGACGGTAGGAGTTAAACCTGATCATAAAATAATCATTAATAACTCTGCTGATATCTGTTAATAACCAATCCGCTGATCCACATGTGTGCAGATGTTTGATGTCAACAAGCTGCTTCAGTTTAGATGCAGTCATGATTCATTAGATTCATCCATGAGTCAGAAAGTCAAGTTTATGTGTGTTGCACCTTTTTATACAACAAGTAGTTTAAATATAAAATAAAATAAAAACATTAAAACAAAGTGGAAAAGTACGGAGCGCGTAAAGGGACATGGTGAAAATAAAATAAAACTCAAGCACGAGATATTTTCTGGTGAGCACGAGATACTTTACTCGTGACCAGAAAGTATTGCATGCGCGCATAATGTCTGAAAGAGGAGACATTATGCATATGGATTCCCAATCCGACCATTTTTTTGGTGTATTATTTTATCATTATTAAGGCAAAATAACTCAATTTATGTCCATTGACATTATAATGAATATGCTCTTCAGTGTGTGTGTGTGTGTGTGTGCAGCTCTTCAGTGTGTAGCTGCAGCTCTTCGGTGTGTAGCTGCAGCTCTTCAGTGTGTGTGTGTGCAGCTCTTCAGTGTGTAGCTGCAGCTCTTCAGTGTGTAGCTGCAGCTCCTCAGTGTGTAGCAGCAGCTCTTCAGTGTGTAGCTGCAGCTCCTCAGTGTGTAGCTGCAGCTCTTCAGTGTGTAGCTGCAGCTCTTCAGTGTGTGTAGCTGCAGCTCTTCAGTGTGTAGCTGCAGCTCTTCAGTGTGTAGCTGCAGCTCTTCAGTGTGTAGCTGCAGCTCTTCAGTGTGTGTAGCTGCAGCTCTTCAGTGTGTAGCTGCAGCTCTTCAGTGTGTGTAGCTGCAGCTCTTCAGTGTGTAGCTGCAGCTCTTCAGTGTGTGTGGCTGCAGCTCTTCAGTGTGTGTAGCTGCAGCTCTTCAGTGTGTGTAGCTGCAGCTCTTCAGTGTGTAGCTGCAGCTCTTCAGTGTGTAGCTGCAGCTCTTCAGTGTGTAGCTGCAGCTCTTCGGTGTGTAGCTGCAGCTCTTCAGTGTGTGTGGGCTTCAGTCAGATAAAAACACTGAGTCAGAAATACTGTGATAAACTGAGCTTTTATATAACTGTGCAGCAGAATATTTTTTATTTCATCTCATTATTATCGTCACGATTAACTGTCGTGATTAAAGGTTTGGTCTCTATAATAGAAAAACACCCACACACACACACACACACACACACACACACACACACACACACACACACACACACTCACACACACACACACACACACACACACACACATAACATACATAACATGCATGCATATATAAGCACACAAACACACTGTAGCTGTATAGATATATGTAATTTATTATAGTGATGATGATGTAATAAGAGGGTTTTTTTTCTTTTTGGTTTGATTTTAATTGTTTATTTATTTATTTTTGTGT